>NC_085996.1:12594521-12734521 GCF_030014385.1 Trichomycterus rosablanca | reverse complement strand
TTAACCATTTTTCTCACACATTTGTTGACAAACTGGAGATCCTCTGATCATCTTTGCTCATCAAGGTCTCGGCCTTTCCTGGATGCTGCTTTTGACTTTCGCCCATGACCCTGTCGCCGGTTTACCACTGTTACTTCGTTGGACCACTTTTGATAGATACTGACCACTGCAGAACGGGAACCTCCCACAAGAGCTGCAGTTGGAGATGCTCTGACCCATTTATCTAGCCATCACAGTTTGGTCCTTGTCAAACTCACTCAAGTCCTTACGCTCATTTTTTCTGCTTTTAACACATCAACTTCGAGGATAAGATGTTCACTTGCTGCCTAACGTATCCCACCCACTAACAGATGTCGTGATGAAGAGATAATCAGTGTTATTCACTTCACCTGTCAGTGGTCATAATGTTATGCCTCGTCGGTGTATGTTTGTCCTCACTGTACTTGGTTTACATTCTATTAGGACTGCGTCTGCAAACTCGTACTCGTTTGTGCCACTGATTGCATTTGCAATTTTAATGACGACGCCCGTGCCAGTAAAACAGCTCTGGATTTAAACTGCATGTTATTTCCTGAGCTTTCTCATTAGCACTGACATGCTCAGGTCAGTCCACTGAATCACACTGATAGCCTGGTAAATGACCAGTATATTGCCTTTCCTCTGGTCTCATACCACTCTTTTATATTAATTAGCCGGCTAAATGCAGGGTTGCAAAATAAATGACAACACTGAGAGGTGAGAGGAGAGAGGGAAAGGAGAGGAGGATTTAGCTTTTCACTGTCTATTATACTTTTCTTCATGTCCTAAAAATGAACCTCATTAAAGCAGGGTGGCTCCTAATAAGCACTAATCCTTTGCTGCAAAGGGACACACACACACACACACACACACACACACACACTCCCAGACAGCAACATCAAAAGGATGATGCTTTTTTAGTGGTTCACAAGCAAAAAAAAAGAACAGAAAATAACTGTAACACCTATACTTAATGACCAAAAGTGTATGGACACTGCAATCTTAACAATAAACACTAGGGCTTTGATATGGAGTTGACACTTTTGGTAGCTTTCACATTTTCTAAGGTTTAACACAAGATTTGGAGTGTGCCTGTGGAAATTTCAGCTTAAAAACTTGTTGGCTGAGCGGCCACATGAACAACGATTGGCCTGTTGTTCAGATGGGCGGGACTAAGCCGGATATGGGTCTCTCTCTGTCAGACTGGTGCAATTACGACCTCTGCTGGCTGATTAGAGGCGCCTACACAGAGATGAGGAAAGAGTGCTCCTAGGGTGTGTCTCTCCGTACACAATGCTAGGTGGCACAACACTCGTCAATGTGTGGGTGATAAGATGCATACGTCTTGCTGCCCACGTGTCGGAGGGGGTGTCGGTTAGCATCGATCTCCTTGGCATAGGTGGAGAGGAAGCGTGATGCAATTGGGCAATTGGACACGCTAAAGGGGGAGAAAAAGGGGAGAAAATGCATTAAAAAAAAAAAAAAAAAACTTCCAGTTTATCCCAATGGTTCAGGTGTTGAGGTCAGGGCCATTGAAGTTTCGCAACATCAAACCCGTCAAACCGTGTCATTATGGAATCAACAGGGCTTTCCCAAACTGTTGTCTCAAAGATGTAAGTACATCATTTATTAGCTTTATGTAATTAATTTTATATACGGGCACAGTGGCTTGGTGGGTAGCACTGTCACCTCACAGCAAGGAGGTCTTGGGTTTGAACCCACAGTCAAAAGACATGCAGTCAGGTAATATGGAAATAGTAAATTGTCCCTAGGTAGAAGAGTGTGTGTGTTTACCCTGTGCTGTTTTTTGCCCAATGAATGGACCCACTGTGACCCTGAATAGACAGTGAATGAATCGAGGAACAAATGACTTCATAAACTTGTTTGCAATGGGTGTTTGGCATGTTTTTCTAGTAGGGCTGGGCAATATGATTAAAAAACTAGTTTCTCGATATACTTAGAAGTGGTGATACACGATACAATACGATACAACGCGTAATGTTAAACAATCAGTATTTAATTGTACACTTATCAATATTTATTTGTAAGTTTATTAGAAATAAATTAATTATGCTGTTACCTTTAGTTGCAACGTTTTTACCCTATAATTTGCACAAAAGACCAACAGATTCTTAATCGTGGAGGCGCTTGATCTTGAAATACCGTATTCTGTTCAGTAAGGACGCATTCACATGAGAAGCGGCAAAACCGCTTTTGTCCTAACGTGACTTATTGTACTAAAACAACGAGCGAGGAATTTCATTAGTGAAAAGAACTTATAAACAGTAATAATTAAGAGAAGTTTAGTGTTCCTGTGTCATTCTTTTAATACATTAAGTCCTGTTAAGCTTTTTTTTTACGATAAATGTCTTAGACTCTCTGAAAAGCTGATTCTCACAATTTCTCAGCACCCCGAGCTATAACACAAGTTTAAAAGTGAAACAGGAGGAAAATCCAGCTAAACACAGATACATGTGAAGCTTTCAAATATCTTACAAATATCTCAATGAAGGGCGCCAAGATTCAAAGATTTTGAGTTTAGGGGACGCCGAGTTACAAGTTACCACTGTATATTTGCCCAGCCGTATTTTCCAGTGTCTCTGTGTGTTCCCACATGCTACAGTGGAGATTGATTAGCCTCTTTATATTACGAGAAACATGTACATAAATTAAACTATACACTAATCAGTCATAACATTAAAACCACCTCCTTGTTTCTACACTCACTGACCATTTTATCAGCTCCACTTACCATATAAAAGCACTTTGTAGTTCTACAATTACTTTTTATTTTAATTTTAAAACCTGCTTTCACCCTGTTCTTTAATGGTCAGGACCCCCGCAGGACCACCACAGAGCAGGTATTATTTGGGTGGTGGATGATTCTCAGCACTGTACTGACAATGACATGGTGGTGGTGTGTTAGTGTGTATTGTGCTGGTATGAGTGGATCAGACACAGCAGCGCTGCTGGAGTTTTTAAATACCGTGTCCACTCACTGTCCACTCTATTAGACACTCCTACCTAGTTGGTCCACCTTGTACACGTAAAGTCAGAGACGATCGCTCATCTATTGCTGCTGTTTGAGTTGGTCATCTTCTAGACCTCATCAGTGCTCACAGGACGCTGCCCACGGGGCACTGTTGGCTGGATATTTTTGGTTGGTGGACTATTCTCAGTCCAGCAGTGACAGTGAGGTGTTTAAAAACCCCATCAGCGCTGCTGTGTCTTATCCACTCATACAGTACCACAAATCGAGATCCATAGACATGGTTTGATTATCTTACTGTGGAGGACCACCAGGCTTGACCTTCACCTAACTAAACACCTTTGGAATAAATTGGAACAGTAATGGCGAGCCAGGCCTTTCGTTTCTAGCACATGTGCTTTACTTTAAATACATTCTTTTGACTTGAAAGGCTCAAATTTTAACACACACTTCAGAATCCTGTCCCCTTGACTGTGGGGTCGGTTATTTCTGTAAACTGCCCATGCTTTTGAAATGGGATGTCCAACAAGCCCACTCATCTGTTATAAATATGCACTTGTAGTCACCATCCTTGGTCAGGAAGGTTTGAAGGATAGAAGATGATAGCTCTTTCCTCCTTGTTTACACTTTTACCCCTCATTCCCCTCCTTCTTGTCTCTCTGGGTCTGCCTCATTGTCTATCACCCTGCACCTCGGGAGAGACGGGCATGAATATGTGAATACAATGAGACAGCAGACGGATCTATAACGGCGGCGCGTGCACAGTCGTATTCCCCACACATACACACAAATGATCCTAGTCGCATAAAATCAAAACGCATCACGAGGTCATTTGTGCATTTAAGCCATTCTTATGCCATTATTCTTTAATATTATTCTTTTTTATTGTTGTTCCTCAGTATAACTCATATAAATTGTAACAAAATTTCATTTTCCCAGGCCTACGATGAAATACACATAAATACCCAATATTACACAAGACCTCATTTTTACGACTAGAACTTGCCTTTAAATAATCTAAAGCCAGTTTATCAGTCTATATGAGATAATTAAAAATGTCCTATTTGATTTTATGGGACTCTTTTTCCCAAAATTTTTCCTCCCTAGTCGTATCTACAACCCCAAATCAGAAAAAGTTGGGACAGTATGGAAAATGCAAATAAAATAAAAATGCAGTGTTCCTTACATTTACTTAGATTTTTTTAACCCAAGATATTTCATGTTTTGTTTGCTAAACTTCATTTCATTTGTTAATATACATCCATTCCTGCATTTCAGGCCTGCAAAACATTCCAAAAAAAGTTGGGACGGGGGCAATTTAGGGCTAGTAATGAGGTGAAAAAAGTAAATAATGATGTGATGTCAACAGGTGATTGTAATCATGGTTTGGTACAAAAGCAGCATCCAGGAAAGGCTGAGTCTTTGATGAGCAAAGATGATCAGAGGATCTCCAGTTTGTCATCAAATGTGTGAGAAAATGATTAAAATGTTTAAAAACAATGTACCTCAAATAAAGATTAGAAGGGATTTGCATATTTCTCCCTCTACAGTGCATAATATAATTAAACGATTCAAGGAATTGGGAGGAATTTTGTTGTTTAAAGGTCAAGGGCGCAAGCTTAAGCTGAACGCTTGTGATCTTCGATCCTTCAAACGGCACTGCATCAAGAACCACCACTCAACAATAGCTGATATAACCACATGGGTGAGGGATTACTTTGGAAAACCTTTGTCAAGCACTACAATACAGAGTTACATGCACAAATGCCACTTAAAACTTAGAAACCTTATGTTAACCATGTCCAGAAGCGGCGTTGACTTCTCTGGGCTCGGAGGCATCTAGGATGGACCATCACACAGTGGAAACGTGTATTGTGTGATGGTGTATTGTTTTTTGGAAAAAATGGACGCAGTGTGCTCCGGACCATCCAGACTGTTATCAGCAACAAGTCCAAAAGCCAGGGTCTGTCATGGTATGGGGCTGTGTCAGTAACCTTGGCAAAGGTCATTTACACTTCTGTGATGGCAGCATTAATGCAGAAAAGTACATTGAGATCTTAGAGCAACATATGCTGCCTTCAAGACGTCGTCTTTTCCAGGGACGTTTATGGATTTTTCAACAAGACCACATGCTGCAAAACCACACGGACTGGCCTGCCTGCAGTCCTGACCTGTCCCCAATAGAGAATGTGTGGAGAATTTTGAAACGAAAAATGCGACAACGGCGACCCCGTACTGTTGCACATCTTAAGATGTGTTTGCAGGAAGAATGAGACAAAATTAAAGCTGAAACATTAAATCACTTGGTCTCCTCGGTGCCAAAACGTCTTTTAAGTGTGGTGAAAAGGAATGGAAACATTGTTTGCAATCAAATAAAAGTCAAAGTAAATGTTAGGAACACTGTTTTTTTATTATTTGCTTTTATAATAATCACTCACTGAATTTCTTCTTTAAACAATTCACAGTGTTTCATACATGAGTTTATGTTCTCTGCCGTCTTTCTTTTGGTGTATTCTAAACCAGCCCTAAGATTTTGATCTGAAATTTCAGTTACTGCCAGACATTTTTCATCACCCGTCTTTGGTTACGGCGGTGCTAAATCGGCTGCCGGCGAGCATGTCACAATGTACGTTTCGAACCCACTGATCCTTACTCACGACCAAAGAAAATCTTTATTGCACAGTTCAGTTCCGGCCTTTAGGCTGTGTACCGACTGCAAGGCGAGTCTGATTTCTTTGTCAAAGCTCAAATCCGTCCATTCTTACTGTGCTCAGCCTGGCACTTGTAGCCAGCTTGCCCAAAACCAGTAGTGTAAAGTGAAGAAACGACAGCTTCCTACCATTGTGGATATTCCACAGAGGATTGTGTTTTACATGAGACATGTCTAGCTTTGATTATGAACACATTTGGGACAGTTTCAAAAATAGGTGACGAAACTGGCATATGCCTAGCGTGTTTGTTGGCGCTTTTATTATAAGTACAACAATTGACTGAGGAATTTGGACCAAAGAAAGTGCTCAAGTGCAGTCCTGGAGGAGTGGAATACAGCCAAGTTTTAGAGTTTCCTTTCTCAAAGACACTTGGTGACTACCCTTCTCTAGCATGCCTGCTAAACCTAATAATTGTGGTAAAAAGTGGTAGATTAAACCTAGTTTTCTGTTGTTCACCCCTTTAAAACCGAAATTGTGCATCTGTGCTTTAACCAAACACACAGAACTGGAATAGGCAATGGTAGCTCAGTGGTTAAGGTTGCTGGTTCAAGCCCTCCCCAAGTTGCCACTGTTGGCCCCCTGAGCGAAGCCTGTAATCCTCAATTGCTTGATTGTATTCAGTCATAATTGTAAGTTGCAGCGCTCAGCTAGAACACCAGAGCTAGCACACCAGAGCTGAGATTCAAACTCGCCTGTTCGAATATCAGCTCTGCAAGGCTGGACGCCTAAACGAACAATGATTGGCTGGTTCGCAGTGGGGTGCCGGAGGGGATTTCTCATAACCTATGCAATTACGACCTGTTGGCTAATTGATGGCACAGTTGCAGTATGCCTTGCATGTTTGTTGGTGCTTTTGTTACAAGTACAACATTTAACTGAGGGATTTGAACCAGGAAAGTGCTCAAGTGCAGTCCTGGAGGGGTAAAATACAGCCGAGTTTTAGAGTTTCCTTTCTCAAAGACTCTTGGTGACTACCCTTCTCTAGCATGCCCGCTAAACCTAATAATTGTGGTAAAAAGTGGTAAATTAACCCAACTTTTGCTGGTGTTCAAGACCACCTGGGCTTTAACCAAACACACAGAACTGGAATAGGCAATGGTAGCTCAGTGGTTAAGGTACTGGACTAGTAATCAGAAGGTTGCTGGTTCAAGCCCTCCTCAAGTTGCCACTGTTGGCCCCCTGAGCGAAGCCTGTAATCCTCAATTGCTTGATTGTATTCAGTCATAATTGTAAGTCACAGTAGCGCTCAGCTGGTGCAGCAGTAAAACACCCTAGAGCAGCGATCCCCAACCTTTTTTGCACCATGGACCGGTTTCCTATAAGATATAATTTCACAGATTGGCAGAGGTGGGGGGATTTAAAATAGAATAACTGTACTACTCACAAATTAGCTTTTTTGCTGCAGCGAGACGGTGCTCCCACCAAGAGGTGATTGGAGACAACACCCGTAACACCCGTAAAAAAGTAGTGTTTTCATTGCTGAGGTAGTGATCTCTAATTATTTATTCTTTCTGTGTGGCCCAGTAATAAATGACTAATAAATGGTTGGGGACCACTGCCCTAGAACACCAGAGCTAGCACACCAGAGCTGAGATTCAAACTCGCCGGTTTGATTATCAGCTCTGCAAGGCTGGGTGCCTACACGAACAACAATTGGCTTGTTCGCAGTGGGGTGCCAGTGGGGATTTCTTATAACTTATGCAATTACGACCTGTGCTGGCTGATTGATGGTACCTGCATAGAGGCGGGGGATAATGGGATCAGGGTGTGACTCTCCATGCGCAAAGCTGATCCGCATATGAACCAGCCTCGTGCAGGTGAAGAGATGCAGCTGGCTACTGCGCACGTGTTGGAGGGGGCGTGTGTGAGGAGGTCAACATCAGTAGAGATGAAGTGTAATGAATACGACTAGATTGGGAGGACAAGGGGGGGGGGTGCAAAATCAAACAAAAAATTAACAATAATTGTAAGTTGCTTTGAATAAAAAGCGTGCTGGAAACGGAAATGAATTCAGCATTGCTTGTGCCAGGACCCATTGCAAAGACAGTATTTTGTGAGACTGGCATGTCCATAAAAAACAGTTGGAAGACAGTATTTTATTCTATTTTATTTATATATTCTCTCAATTTAGCGTAGTCAGTCTGTCTTCCGCTGCTGGGGGATCCCTGATTGCAGTCGATGTGAGTATATTGCTGCTCACGCCTCCTCTGACCCGCGCGCAGTCCTTAGCGGAACCCTTTTTCACCTATGCACTCTGCACAGGCGCCTCTCTATCTGCTAATCAGGGTCCTTACACAGCGTTTGAAGACCCCAGCCACATAGTCCGGTCATCCCGCCCTAGCAGAAACGTGTCTGCTGCAGGCACTGCCAATTATGCCCATAAGATGGTGCTCAGCTGACCGGTGGCTATGCCGGGTTCAGAATCTCGGCGCTGGTGTGCTAGCAGAATATCCCGCTGCACCACCTGGGCACCCTGTTGGAACAGTATTTTGTCAGGGTAAAATCCGTTTACCCTAAAGAGCCCAGATGTTTCACAGACATAGTGGTAGTGTATTGATTCTCAACAAATTCATTATATAGGCCACAATGGTGCTATAAAAGCCTTCACTCTTCTGGTAAAGCTTTCTGAAAGATTTGGGAGTATGTCTACCCCTGTGTCAGTAGGTTTGGTGGTCTATAACACCATGTAAAATGTGCTAAAAATAAATCAGTGCTTGAAGTCAACTCAGGAGTGAAAATGTCCAGTCGCCACTGTCATTAGATGTTCTTTTTCAATTAAACAGGCCAACGATTTTTACTTACCAAGACAAAACGAGTAGTGCACAGAGAAATCATGAGGGACAAAAAGTGTTTGTGCAAGAAAGAGGAAAGAAAGTTGTAGGCCGCTGGTTTGATCAATATCCCTCGCCTTGAATTCAATCAGTGCGGTTCAAAAGCAATCCCTCATAGAAGCCAAAATAATTCATCTCCATTACACCGCATGAGCTCTCCTCATATTTGACCCTTTGTGCTCTGGATGCTTCGTCATACCTTCTATGCTCAAAAGTATGTGGACACCTGACTATGAGCTTGTTGAATATTCTATACCTAAACCATAGTCATAGGGAAATTTGAGACCATTCATAAAATATATATACGTATATACTGATACACTCATTGTCCATTTTATCAGCTCCATTTACCATATAGAAGCACTTTGTAGTTCTAAAATTACTGACTGTAGTCCATCTGTTTCTCTGCATGCTTTGTTAGCCCCCTTTCATGCTGTTCTTCAATGGTCAGGACCCCCACAGGACCACTACAGAGCAGGTATTATTTAGGTGGTGGGTCATTCTCAGCACTGCAGTGACACTGACATAGTGGTGGTGTGTTAGTGTGTGTTGTGCTCCACAGCAGCACTGATGAAGTTTTTAAACACCTCACTGTCCCTGCTGGACTGAGAATATTCCACCAACCAAAAATATCCAGCCAACAGCCACCGTAGAGACCACTGATGAAGGTCTTGAAGATGACCAACTCAAACAGCATCTATAGATGAGCGATCGTCTCTGACTTTACATCTACAAGGTGGACCAACTAGGTAGGAGTGTCTAATAGAGTGGACAGTGATTGGAGACGGTATTTAAAAACTCCAGCAGCACTCCTGTGTCTGATCCACTCATGCCAGCACAACACACATTAACACACTACCACCATGTCAGTGTCAGTGCAGTGCTGAGAATGATCCACCACCTAAATAATATCTGTCCTGTGGGGGTCCTGATCATTGAAGAACAGTATGAAGGGGGGCTAATATAGTAACAGATGGACTACAGTCAGTAATTGTAGAACTACAAAGTTCTTCAATATAGTAAATGGACAGTGAGTGTAGAAACAAGGAGGTGGTTTTAATGTTATGGCTGATCAGTGTATATAGTGTATGTGGTTGCGTATACAAAATGGTATAGTATCCAGGAGACTTTTGGCAGAATTTTAATCTCCAGCGCAACAGACTGCTTGAGTCTCACACAATTACGATGACACATAGCCCTCTCCTCACACCTCATGGTCCTTTGGCAGATGGTGAGAGACACTCCAAATTAGCTTCCTCGCAGCCCCGTGTTTGTGGTAGCTCGGGATAACTGTGCGTGATGCATGGCCAAAACCTGACATAGCGGGAAGTTTATGAAGAAATTCTATCCACCCTTCAGAAAAGCATAGAGACTTAATGGTTTTCATTGTTTTCCTCACCCCATTACTTCCTCGCTGCATTCCAGGCTCAACAATGAATTTTAAAGAAATGGGTGCTAGGGGCCAGGTAAAATCATGGTGCGGAAGATTCTAGACCTGTATGGGAAAACGTGGCATGTTGGGAAATCAAGAAATCAATATGGATGCTATCTATCTTTATAAATAAGACATATAAGCATCCAGTCTGGGTCCAGCCTGTCTGGGAAACTTTTTCAGCCTCTTTGTCTCAGGAGGCTGCACAGACCGTGCTTGAGATTCTTTCTGACGTCTGCTGCTTGAGTGTGTGAGCAATTGCCGTCATGTAGTCGTTCTTATACCCTTCTACAGCTCTCATGAAACAATAGTGCCTGTTTTTTGTATATTGTTTATGCCTTTTCTCTCCTTCTCTCTCATCATGCTTCCTCTCCACTAATCCCGATCCCCGCTGCGATCGAGGAGAACGAGCTAACCCACGCCCCCTCCGACACGTGGGCAGCAGCCGTATGCATTTTTTCACCTGCGCTAGGCGAGTGCTATTCGTGTACGGAGAGACACACCCTGATCAATGCACTCCTTCCCCGCCCCTGTGCAGACGCCCTCAATCAGCCCGCAGAGGTCATAATTGCATCAGTTATGAGAAGACCCTATCCGGCTTACGACTGCCCCACCCTTATATGAACAACAGGCCAATCGTTGTTCATGTGGCCGCTCAGCCCAGCCGGATGCCAGAGCTGAGATTCGATGCGATGTATTCGATGTGTGCTAGCGTGTGTTTTACCGCTGTGCCACCTGAGCGGCAAAAATTGTGTCTTTTAGAGGAAACGAAAGTCTCTATTTTAGCCTAAGATGATCAAGGATGGCTGGGACAGACCATGGCTAAAGACCCATCCTCCCTGGGTGGCCTGGATTGGCAACACAAGTGGGTCCCTATGCACTAAGCAAGGTCCATAAAGACAGGGTTTAATGTGGGGAAAAAACAGTGGTCTGCTCAGAGGTCAGTAGTCAACCCTACACAACATCATTAGGATCACTTGGAATGTTGACTGTGACCCAGGTGTTCTTTTTGACTAAATAGCCTCATATTCCCAAAGGCACACTGCATAATCTTCTGAACAGTCTTCACAGAAAGCTGGTGACTGTTAGATCTGCAAAGGTGGGTCAACACCATATCAACTTCAACTGTAAACCGTCCAATTAAAAAGCGACATTGGACGGCACGGTGGATCAGTGGGTTGCCTCACAGCAAGAATGCCCAGGTTCTTTCTGAGGGATCGAATATCACGGGCGTTCAGCTTAAGCTTCCGTCCTTGGCCTTAACGCTTTTGCACTGTAGAGGGAGAAATATGCAAATCCTTTCCAATCTTTCTTTCAGGTACATTGTTTTTCTCACACTTTCTCACATTTGTTGACAAACTGGAGATCCTCTGATCATCTTTGCTCATCAAAGACTCAGCCTTTCCTGGATGCTGCTTTTGTACCAAACCATGATTACAATCACCTGTTTGGAATCACATCAAACATTATTTAGTTTTTTCACCCCATTACTAGCCCTAAATTGCCCCCGTCCCAACTTTTTTTGGAATGTGTTGCAGGCCTGAAATGCAGGAATGGAGGTATATTAACAAATGAAATGTGGTTGAGCTGACCAAACATGAAATATCTTGGGTTCAAACTGTCTGCAATCATATCAATTTCCATTAAAGTTCAATTAAATGTGATGTTGGGTGGCACGGTGGATCAGTGGGTTGCTTCACAGCATGAAGACCCTGGGATGGATTCCCAACTCGAGCCGCCCAGGTTCTTTCTGTGTGGAGCTGACAGGTTCTTCCTCTTTCCTCTTTTTTGGAAGCACCATCAGCAAAAACAGCTGGAAACTCCAAAAAAGCCAAGTAGCCAAAAGCAAGTCTGATACCCATATGGACCGTAAAAATGCTTAAGTATCTTAAATAACATTTTTATTGGACTCTAGAGCAGTGGAAGCACGTTCTCTGAATAATACTTAAACATCTGCAAGCCTGATGAGTGAATCTGGATTGGTGCCAACTGTTTGCCAACTATATGCCAGCTGGAAGATAATGGAAGATGAATACTCTGTCTGGGACTGTTTTTCAAGGTTGAGTTGGCTGAGCAAAGCCCTGCCCTAGCACATTTGCAATAAATTTGGCAACCCATGCCTTATTGTTCAACCTCCCTTAGGCTCTTGTGGCAGGATGGAAGCAAATCCTAGTGATTATGTTTTAAAATGTACTAGGGAGCTCTAACTAACCCTAACCCTAGCTATTGGAATAAGTACAAATCCCTATGAAAATAAAAATTTCAACCCCAGTTTGCATTGCAGACAGGATGAACCTGAGATATTTCATGTTTTATCTGCTCAACTTCATTTCATTTATTAATAAACATCCAACATTTCAGACCTGCAACACATTCCAAAACAAGTTGGGACTGTAAAGCATTTACCACTTCATAATGTTGCCATTCCTTTTCACCACACTTAAAAGACGTTTTGGCAACGAGGATACAAGGTGATTTAGTGTTTCAGTTTTTATTTTGTCTCATTCTTCCTGCAAACACGTCTTAAGATGTGCAACAGCACGGGGTCGTCGTTGTCCCATTTTTTGTTTCAAAATTCTCCACACATTCTCTATTGGGGACAGGTCAGGACTGCAGGCAGGCCAGTCCAGTACCCGTACCCTCTTCTTCCGCAGCCATGCCTTTGTAATGTGTGCAGCATGTGGTTTTGCATTGTCTTGTTGACAAATACATGGACGTCCCTGGAAAAGATGACGTCTTGAAGGCAGCATATGTTGCTCTAAGATCTCAATGTACTTTTCTGCATTAATGCTGCCATCACAGAAGTGTAAATTACATTTTCCAAGGACACTGACACATCCCCATACCATGACAGACCCTGGCTTTTGGACTTGTTGCTGATAACAGTCTGGATGGTCTTTTTTGTCTTTTGTCCGGAGCACACAGCGTCCATTTTTTTCAAAAAAGACCTGGAATGCTGATTCATCTGACCACAATACACGTTTCCACTGTGTGATGGTCCATCCTAGATGCCTCCGAGCCCAGAGAAGTTGACGGCGCTTCTGGACATGGTTAACATAAGGCTTCTTTTTTGCACAGTAAAGTTTTAAGTAGTATTTGTGCATGTAACTCTGTATTGTACTGCTTGACAAAGGTTTGCCAAAGTAATCCCTCACCCATGTGGTTATATCAGCTATTGTTGAGTGGTGGTTCTTGATGCAGTGCCGTCTGAGGGATCAAAGATCACGGGTGTTCAGCTTGCGCCCTTGGCCTTTACGCACTGAAATTCCTCCTGATTTCTTGAATGGTTTGATGATATTATGCACTGTAGAGGGAGAAATATGCAAATACCTTCCAATCTTTCTTTGAGGTACATTGTTTTTAGACATTTCAATCATTTTCTCACACATTTGTTGACAAACTGGAGATCCTCTGATCATCTTTGCTCATCAAAGACTCAGCCTTTCCTGGATGCTGCTTTTGTACCAGATCATGATTACAATCACCTGTTTGGAATCACATCATTATTTAGTTTTTTCACCTCATTACTAGCACTAAATTGCCCCCGTCCCAACGTTTTTTGGAATGTGTTTCAGGTCTGTAATGCAGGAATGGATGTTTATTAATAAATGAAATGAAGTTGACCAGACAAAACATGAAATATATTGGGTTCAAATCATCTGCAATCAAATAAAAGTCAAAGTAAATGCTTTGCATGGTTAATTAAAGTAACTGTGTTCTTTTTTTTTTCTAATTTCAGGTTTTAATTCTGTGAAAAGGTGACTGTCAAAAGTACAGTTGCTGCCTAAGAAGTGAAAAAAGGGAAAAAATTAGCAGTTAGGCTGGAACAGTGGATCAGGTATAAGAGGCTACTCAGTATGAAAATCAATGAACTGTTGTGGGAGTTGAATTTTGGATGGAGTGTCACAATTGTACAGTACTACAATAGAGATGAAAGAACCGTGGGCAGTGGCATTGGAGAGAAAGCTAATGAGAGAGTAGAGAATAAAAGAAACATTAACTTTTTTGTCCCAACACAAAGCATGCAATCAAGTCAGAAAGCCTTTGTCTATTTGGCGACTGTACATGGTTAAAACGCCTGACTACGTGCAGGTTGTACATCCCATTTTAAAAACCATTGGCATTATTATAGAGTTCTAACAGCCTCACTCTTTTGTACAAGATATTGAAGTGTGTCTTTGGGTGTTTGTACCCATTAAGCAAATTGAGCATTTGTGAGGATTCTTTGAAGATAGAATGAACCCAAGATATTTCATGTTTTGTCTGGTTTCATTTGTTAATATACCTCAATTCCTGCAAAGAGTAATTACTTGGGGAAAAGGTGGAGCAGGCAGTTGTGTGGTCAGACCAGGGGTCTTGGGGAAGGCAATTATATAGACCCCCTTTGGGCCTTGGAGAGGTTTGGCCTCGTTTCGCCACCACCAAGTTGCCACTGTTGGGTCCCTGAGCAAGGCCCTCAACCCTCAATTGCTCAAAATCGTGTTCAGTCATAATTGTAAGTCGCTGGTTAGTCTCCCAGCTCTCCGGTGGTGCCTGACCAACTTTATTAGATAGGTGACATTTTAGCTTCTTATGCTTTTTAAGCAGGTAAACTTACAGCGACATGTAACTTTCCAGTCTTGTTTAATCAATAAAAAAACATTGTATATTCTTTAAACCTGTGTTTGTAAGTTTTTTCAAATCAGAGCTCCCCTTTGCTCTAGGCTTAAACCAAGGGCTGGCGTTGTCGGGTACTTATTGAGATAAGGGGGTGCCACAAAAGTCTGTGTCTTTGAGGTGCAAAGATGAGCAGAGAATTTGTCAACAAATGTGTGAGAAGGACTGAATGCTCTTGCGTTTGGTGCTACCAAGTCAGTTATGTAGCTCTGGTGATGTGACCTACTTCTACTGGTGGCAGTTATGAAACAGCTAAAGATGCAGAGGGCGACATTTTGCCTCCAAACACTCAAACACTACTCTTTCAGGGCCTATTTTAACTTGAACAGCACCTTTGTATTAAACCTCAAAATAACTTAGTTTAGTATTTGTATTAGTACTTTAATACTACTTTAATTAGTACCTGTAACAGTTTGTGGGCTAGACGGACAGGAGGGGCGGACACAAACGCGGAGATGTGTGACAGAAACTATATTTAATAACAATAAAGACAAGACAGGGTTAAACTGACAGAACAGGACTAAACAGACTAACTGGGCTAAACACAGACTAAACAGGCAAAACAGACTAAACAGGCTAACGGACAGGCTAAACAGGCTAACGGGGCTAAACAGGCTAACGGACAGGCTAAACAGGCTAACGGGGCAAACAAACAGGCTAAAGACAAGACAGGGTTAAACTGACAGAACAGGACTAAACAGACTAACTGGGCTAAACACAGACTAAACAGGCAAAACAGACTAAACAGGCTAACGGACAGGCTAAACAGGCTAACGGGGCTAAACAGGCTAACGGACAGGCTAAACAGGCTAACGGGGCTAAACAGGCTAACGGGGCAAACAAACAGGCTAAACAGGCTAACGGGGCTAAACAGGCTAACGGGGCAAACAAACAGGCTAAACAGGCGAAACCGACGAAACAGGTCAGACAGAGCAGACAGAGCAGACAGAGCAGACAGAGCAGACAGAGCAGACAGAGCAGAGTACCAGGAGCCGAGATCCCAGACGCAAACAGAGTTACCATGCAATAGTCTCCAACCAGCCTTTCCCTGAGCCTCTCCTAAATAGTAGCAGCTGGGGCTAATTAGCCCCAGCTAACCAATCAGGAGAGGGAGGCTGGCTGGAGACTGGGGAGAGAAGGGCGTGGCACACTGGAGCACAGGATCACCCTGAGGCTCCAAGTGTGACAGTAGGCCCCTCCCCGAAGGCACGACTCCTGGCGTGCCCAAATACAAAAACAAAAGGAGGTCCTGGACCTTGAGGGGCAAATTCGAAGTCATTTAATATGCCTTGCGGTAGGCATGATAGGAGACCAGAAGCGCTGTCGGGGAGCGCCGACGAGAGTTCAAAAGCGCCGTCGGGGGGCGCCAATGTGGGAACAGAAGCACCATCGGGGGGCGCCAACACGGAAACAGAAGCGCCATCTGGGGGCGCCGACGAGGAAACAGGAGCGCCGTCGGTGGGTGCCGATGAGGAAACAGAAGCACCTTTGAAGGACACCAACTCTGGAACAGGAGCGCCATCAGGGGGCGCCAACTCAGGAACAGAAGTGCCGTCGGAGGACACCAACTCAGGAACAGAAGTGCCGTCGGAGGACACCAACTCGGGAACAGGAGCGCCATCGGGATGCGCCAACTCGGGAACAGGAGCGCCATCGGGATGCGCCAACTCGGGAACAGGAGCGCCATCGGGATGCGCCAACTCGGGAACAGGAGCGCCATCGGGATGCGCCAACTCGGGAACAGGAGCGCCATCGGGATGCGCCAACTCGGGAACAGGAGCGCCATCGGGACGCGCCAATTCGGGAACAGAAATCAACTGCGGTGAGCCTGGCGAAGAGGCTTCGGGAGTCAGCTGCGGTGAGCCTGGCGAAGAGGCTTCGGGAGTCAGCTGCGGTGAGCCTGGCGAAGAGGCTTCGGGAGTCAGCTGCGGTGAGCCTGGCGAAGAGGCTTCGGGAGTCAGCTGCGGTGAGCCTGGCGAAGAGGCCTCGGGAGTCAGCTGCGGTGAGCCTGGCGAAGAGGCTTCGGGAGTCAGCTGCGGTGAGCCTGGCGAAGAGGCTTCGGGAGTCAGCTGCGGTGAGCCTGGCGAAGAGGCTTCGGGAGTCAGCTGCGGTGAGCCTGGCGAAGAGGCTTCGGGAGTCAGCTGCGTTGACCCTTGAGAAGAGGCGTCCGGAGTCAGCTGCGTGGACCCTTGAGAAGAGGCGTCCGGAGTCAGCTGCGTGGACCCTTGAGAAGAGGCGTCCGGAGTCAGCTGCGTGGACCCTTGAGAAGAGGCGTCCGGAGTCAGCTGCGAGGACCCTGGCGAAGAGGCGTCCGGAGTCAGCTGCGTGGACCCTTGAGAAGAGGCGTCCGGAGTCAGCTGCGTGGACCCTTGAGAAGAGGCGTCTGGAGTCAGCTGCGTGGACCCTTGAGAAGAGGCGTCCGGAGTCAGCTGCGAGGACCCTGGCGAAGAGGCGTCCGGAGTCAGCTGCGAGGACCCTGGCGAAGAGGCGTCCAGAGTCAGCTGCGAGGACCCTTGAGAGGCGTCCGAAGTCACTTGAGAAAACACTGGAGAAACGTCATTCAGCTGCGAGGACCCTGGAGAGGCGTCCGAAATCAGCTGCGAAAACACTGGAGAAACGTCATACAGCTGCGAGGACTCTGGAGAGGCGTCCGAAGTCAGCTGCGAAAATACTGGAGAAACGTCATTCAGCTGCGAGGACCCTGGAGAGGCGTCCGAAGTCAGCTGCGAAAACACTGGAGAAACGTCATACAGCTGCGAGGACCCTGGAGAGGCATCCGAAATCAGCTGCTTGGACCCTGGAGACGCGTCAGAAGTCAGCTGTTTGGACCCTGGAGAAACTGGACTTAGCTGCGAAAACACTGGAGAGGCGTCCGAAATCAGCTGCTTGGACCCTGGATATGCGTCAGAAGTCAGCTGTTTGGACCCTGGAGAAACTGGACTCAGCTGCGAAAACACTGGAGAGGCGTCCGAAATCAGCTGCTTGGACCCTGGATATGCGTCAGAAGTCAGCTGTTTGGACCCTGGAGAAACTGGACTCGGCTGCGAAAACACTGGAGAGGCGTCCGAAATCAGCTGCTTGGACCCTGGATATGCGTCAGAAGTCAGCTGTTTGGACCCTGGAGAAACTGGACTCAGCTGCGAAAACACTGGAGAGGCATCCGAAATCAGCTGCTTGGACCCTGGATATGCGTCAAAAGTCAGCTGTTTGGACCCTGGAGAAACTGGACGCAGCTGCGAAAACACTGGAGCCGGCGAACACACAGAAGGACCCCCGGAGCCCTTGGGGTTGAAACAGGAAACAGGACCTAAATAATATTGACTGGCTCCTAACGTGGACTTGGGACAGTCACGAGCTTTATAAGCGGGCACTGGCTCCTGGATCACATCCGCAGTGGGCACTGGGGAAAATTTAACCTCCCCAGTGGGCACTGGATGCCAGGTATAAGCTGCAGTGGGCACTTTGCTACATGAACATTTGGTTCTCATGAGGCCCTCGAAATCCTTCACCGAGTTCAGCTCAACTCCCCTGTCAGACCAAAGCTGCTTAGCCCACTCACGAGCAGCACCCCTCAGCCGAGACATCATAAATCGAACCTTGTCGATTTCAGTTGGCTGGGGGTCAAGAAGGTTCTGCAGGTAGAGCTGGCTCTGTAGAAGGAAGCCTTCAACCCTATGGTTGCTTCCATCATAAGGAGCCGGCCTACTAAGCGGGAAGACTTGAGGAAACCTCATAGAGCCAAAGTCTGGGAAAGAATAAACCAGCAACATCTCGCTGTGTCCTATAGGGGAGACTATTCTGTAACAGTTTGTGGGCTAGACGGACAGGAGGGGCGGACACAAACGCGGAGATGTGTGACAGAAACTATATTTAATAACAATAAAGACAAGACAGGGTTAAACTGACAGAACAGGACTAAACAGACTAACTGGGCTAAACACAGACTAAACAGGCAAAACAGACTAAACAGGCTAACGGACAGGCTAAACAGGCTAACGGGGCTAAACAGGCTAACGGACAGGCTAAACAGGCTAACGGGGCAAACAAACAGGCTAAAGACAAGACAGGGTTAAACTGACAGAACAGGACTAAACAGACTAACTGGGCTAAACACAGACTAAACAGGCAAAACAGACTAAACAGGCTAACGGACAGGCTAAACAGGCTAACGGGGCTAAACAGGCTAACGGACAGGCTAAACAGGCTAACGGGGCTAAACAGGCTAACGGGGCAAACAAACAGGCTAAACAGGCTAACGGGGCTAAACAGGCTAACGGGGCAAACAAACAGGCTAAACAGGCGAAACCGACGAAACAGAGCAGACAGAGCAGACAGAGCAGACAGAGCAGACAGAGCAGACAGAGCAGACAGAGCAGACAGAGCAGAGTACCAGGAGCCGAGATCCCAGACGCAAACAGAGTTACCATGCAATAGTCTCCAACCAGCCTTTCCCTGAGCCTCTCCTAAATAGTAGCAGCTGGGGCTAATTAGCCCCAGCTAACCAATCAGGAGAGGGAGGCTGGCTGGAGACTGGGGAGAGAAGGGCGTGGCACACTGGAGCACAGGATCACCCTGAGGCTCCAAGTGTGACAGTACCTTAATACTACTTTAATTAGTACCTTAATACTACTTTAATAGGTACTTTAATACTACTTTAATTAGTACCTTAATACTACTTTAATTAGTACCGTAATACTACTTTAATTAGTACTTTAATACTACTTTAATAGGGACAGTGGTTAAGGTGCTGGCCTAGTAATCAAAAGGTTGCTGGTTCAAGCTCAACCATTGCCAAGTTGCCACTGTTGGGCCCCTGAGCAAGACCCTTAACCCTCAGTTGCTTAAATTGTATTAACTGATAATTGTAAGTCGCTTTGGATAAAGCGTCTGCTAAATGGCGAAAATGTAAAATGATTGGGGATTTGCATATTTCTCCCTCTACAGTGCATAATATCATTAAACCATTCAAGGAATCAGGAGGAATTTCAGTGCGTACAGGCCGAAGGTGCAAGCTTAAGCTGAAAAACTTGCGATCTTCAATCCTTCAGACAGCACTGCATCAAGAACCGCCACTCAACAATAGCTGATATAACCATACGCATGAGACTATTAAAAGTTGTGTCATTTGTGCATGTAACTCTGTTTTGTACTGCTTGACAAAGGTTTGCCAAAGTAATCCCTTGCCCATTGTGGTTATATCAGCTATTGTGCCATGGACAGAAGTGGTGTCAAGTTCTCTGGGCTCTGAGGCATCTGAGATGGACCATCACACAGTAAAATTGTGATCAGACGAATCAGAATTCTTCATGTGCGCTCAGGACCAAAGAGAAAAAGGACCATTTATAAGTCCAAAAGCCAGGGTCTGTCATGGTATTTACACTTCTGTGATGGCAGCATTAATGCAGAAAAGTACATTGAGATCTTAGAGGAACATGTGCTGCCTTCAAGACGTCATCTTTTCCAGGGACGTCCATGCATGATTCAAGACAATGCAAATCCACATGCTGCACACATTACAAAGGCATGGCTGTGGAAGAAGAGGGTACGAGTACTGGACTGGCATGCCTGCAGTCCTGACCTGTCCCCATTAGAGAATGTGTTGAGGAATCTGAAAGAAAATGCAATAATAACAACCCTGCAGTGTTGCACAACTTGGAATGTGTTTCAGGCCTGAAATGCAGGAATGGATGTTTGTTAATACATGAAATGAAGTTGACTTGACAAAAAATTACAAATCTTGGACTTATTCTGTCTGCAATGAAATAAAAGTCAAAATAATAGGTAGTATTCACTGTGTTTTTCATTTGTCCCAACTTTTTCTGATTTGGGGTTGTACATGTTAGCAATGTTTTGTGGTTGAAACATTCTTATGTCTATATATTGTATTTAAAGCTCTGCTTAGTCTATGTTAATAAACAAATATAGAACATATTTAATTTTCAGTCCACCTTTTGGGACACTGGCTTGTGTTACCCTGAGTGGAATGAAAATGAGTCAGTTGCTATAACAAATTGCTCATGGATGAACCATATTGGAGGTGTTGCACCACAAACAATCGATGCATTTTTGGCACTAACAAGGAATAATCCTAGCAGATCAATAATGAATTTAAAATGACTACTAGATGGATATCTGAGTGCAATTTTAATTTTATAAACGGGTCATTCCTACAATTCAGTGCCTTTTGTGTCCCCCGTACTGATCATTGTATTTATAAAGTAAATTTTAAACAATACAATTTCTAAACATCTTACTGAAATAATTAACACTTTTAAATACTAAACACAATGTTTTCTTAACCCCCCCCCCCCAAATAAAATGCCTGTATACATACTGTTTTTATCACTTACCAGAGGTTTTCCCATGTCCCCAGTGCTGTACATTCTGATTTAATGATGGAGGTTTAATCATGAAAATATCTCAGTCTTTCAATACTGTTTAAAAGGTTTTGATTAAGTCCCTCTAAACCCTGGATTTTTTTTCTTTATGAGTTTCATTTGATTGCTGATTATAAGGGTTTTTCACACGTCCCTCAAGTTGTCCACCCTGTTATCTCTTACTACTGTCTCTCAAAATGAAGAGCTTTGCATACTGACATCATTTCCTGGAGATCACATGATCTTTTTGGAGGGAAAACAACTGTGGAAGGTGAGTGGTTTAAGGTTGTTTTTTCCACATTTTATCCTTAAAGTCTTATATGGTCAACCATAACATGTTGTGGGATATATGAGAAAAATCAACACGATTTAATAATTTAAAAAATAATCATACTAAAAAGCAGAGAATTATTTGTCTGAATTCACTTTTATGCTAGCATGGTTTTGCTTACTCGCTAGCTAATGGCTAATTTTATGTCAGAATGTCCACCCTGTTATGGTCCACCCTGTTACGACCTTATGTTATGTTATGAGGTGCATGTGTAATTTAGCTTGACCAATATTAGTTTGGAAAAATATAACACGTCCTTTTTATACTAAAACATGAAAAACAAATTAAAACAGTGTTTTATTTTTAAAAAGTTTTAAGGTCCAACAGGCACCCAATCCCAGGAATGACCCAAACACTTCATAGCTCCCCCCTGAACAGGTCTTTTGCACTGTCTGTCTAAACAATAAAGTCCTCTCAAATACACTCTACATTTTAATAAATAAAGCTGTATTTTACACATTATAACACCCAACAACAAAGTGAAAAATAGCATAAAACATTCTAATTCATTATTACAATTTCATTAGTAGAATACTCAGGGTAATTGCTCCCTACCTGACATAAATTATAGTGGTTTTGATTACTTTGACAGAAAAACAGCAGTTTCTTGAGGATTCTGCTATTAGTTCATGGTCAGAAAGGTGATTTTAGTTTTAAGCGCTACATGATAACTTTAATAATTTTTTTAATACTGTTTTATTAGTTTCTCAATTTCTTTTGATACCCCATTTCTAGGGAAGGAACAAAATTCTGCGGTTTGTTAATTCTCTTGAACCCTCATTTAACTGAGAACTTTTTACTGAGCAATGTAAATAAATATAAATATATTTTAAATATAAATATAAGGATATTTAGAATCTGATGCCTGCAATACATTTAAAAAAAGTTGGGACTGAGGCATGCTTACCACATAGTTACATCAATTGTCCTATAAATTATTTCTGCAGTGACAGCAACCAAAACAAAGTTACGGAGTAGACTGGACATTAGGAACACACTTTGGGTGTGATTGTCTCCTGTCACCCCTAGGTGGGGAGCGTCCCGTTGCAGTGAAAACAGCTCAGGGTTCCCACTGATTTTTCATCACTGGTTTAGTATTGCTTGAACCGGTCTATGAACTGGTCCATGGTGCATAAAAGGTTGGGGGCTGCTGATTTAGAAAATGAGGATACTAATTGTTGCAGTTTTACAAGTGAAATTGTTACCCATTCTTGCTTGAGCCTAGATGTGAACAGTCTGTGGTTGTCATTGTCTAATTCTATGTAAAGACATATCAAACGTGATCAATGGACAGATCTGGACTGCAGGCAGGCCAGTCAAGCAGTCGCACTCTTAGCGCTTTTCCACCAAAAGAACCATGGTTCTTGAACCGGTTCTGTTCAGGTTTCTTTAAACCTTGGTGTTTTGTAGAGAACCAACCAGTGTTTCCACCTGTTTTTGGAAACCAAGCATGTGTCATTAATGGTGGGCGTTACACAACAAAAGTAAAGAGTAGTAACAGGATGGCGGAGCGTGTAGGTTACCTGAGAGCATTTGTGCTGTTGTTACAGATGTTCATTTTTATGTAAAAAGCATTGCATTGGTGATAAGAAGACATAAACGTGTTTGTCGCAGTTGTTGTTTTCTTTAGTTCATTGACGTGAGAAGCGCAAATAGCCGATTTGCTCAGCACTCGGCTTGAGCGATAATACATCATTAAAGTTCCACGACACGAACATCAATTTGTGTGAAATAACCATTAAATCCACTCTAATAGCTCCACATGTATCTGTGTTTACCCGTATTAACTTCACGTGTGGTGTCACAGATCAGGGTTCTGAATCCACAATCCTTGTCTGCATGGGTTGCCTGCGGGTGCTCCGGTTTCCTCCCACAGTCCAAAAACACTTTTACCACAGTTTATCACACAGTTCATCCCTTTGAAAATATCAGTGAATATCAGCGGCAAACTGGATCAAAATGTAATCAGGTGAACTTTAAAAGATGAAAGTGGTTTAAATTCTGTATAATGTTATAATGTCTTATGTGAAAGCGTCCAAACCTATACACTGTGACTCGCCCACAGATGACATCATGGTTCGTGATGAAAAAACAAGTATTCTGTGGTGCCAGATTAGAACGCTAATTCGCTGTCTGGAACCTCTTTTTTTCTGGTGGAAACACACAGAACCGGTTCAAAATCAAGTTCGCGAACCCGAATGGAGCCGGATCAGACGTCTTTCTAAACTTTCAATACATACATAAGATGGACACTAATGCACTCCCAAACTATGAGAGATGTTGTCTTTTTCATCTTTGGCTCAGAGAATTTAGAAGGTATATGATTTTCTACAGGCACTGTAGCAATACACACAGTTGTATTGTTGGTCACAATTAGATAAATTAGCCTTATGCTCTTTATTAGTAGAAGGAATTGGGTCAGACAAGGTAACTATTTTAAAATTGCCTTCATTTAATATCTTCAGATTCCTGTATTTCTATAGATTTTTTAGAATTTAGCATAATGTTTGCTTACCAGACATTTTGCACCTCCTTACTAGTTCTTTTGGGAAACAGGAATATTGTAGATGGCAATATTTAGCTATGTTTAATGGATTCAAATAAATATGTGCATCAGCACTTTCTCTTCCTCAGACACATTTCCATATCACCCTAGCCTGACAGTCAAGCATGTGAGCACTTTCCCAGTGGAGGTTCCATAAAAACAAATACAAATATACATAAATATGTGATGTTTGAGATGCAGATTCTGGTGCTGAGGGATAATCTGGGATTTTGTCATGTCTACAACAATTAAGTTGTACTTATTTTAATCATTTTCATTCATGGTTATTAGCAGTGTAAATCAGAAGCTTTTCTAGATTACAAGCACAACCATGATTTGTGATTTCTGTTGGGTTGGTTACCAATAAAAGGCAAGTATTGGCTATAATGTTTTAAGAACAGTCTTTAAAGTCATGGAAGCAAATGGTCAACATGAACCAAAAGCATCAACAGGAAAAAACATGATCACAATGTGCACTGTCAGGAATAGACAGTACTTTAAATAATAGCTGCTAAACAGTTACCGTGTAGTAAGTAGTTCATTAAGAACTATACTTCAATGCATTTAATGTATTTAATGCATTGCCGGTGTCCCATTAAAACTCAATTACAACAACTGGGGAAAACATTTTATAAGCACCCCTGATCCGCAGATCATGATAGAGTGCAAGTTTTTGTAGTAGCTATCTGTTTTCTATGGTAAGATTTGTTTTGTAACTCATTGGTGGACTAAGTAGCTGGTTTCCACTTATAGGCTCTTTTTTAAAGTTTCTGTCTTGTTTATACATATATACAGTATATGTAACATTTTGTTTGCTACAGGCATTAGCCAATTATTCTTGCTAGAGGTTACTTAGAATTTCTGCTTGATTTGTCGGATTTTCACGCTGCGCCACCTGAGCGCCCTTAATATGATTTTTTTTAATACTACAGTCAAAGGTGCGTGTGGTGCAGCATGCCTCTTTGTCCCAATTTGAACTGAAAAAAAATCAACCAACTCGATCAATATTGCTCTGAAGTCTAGAAAAATCAAGCAGATTTTGAAGAGCTTGTTGAGAGTGTATATGTTCAATGAAATAAAAACATTTAGAAGCATTAAATGTGTTTTAGTGGGTGCATTTTTAAATGTATTTTTAATTATATATTGCTTTGAGTCAGAATCAGTTTTTACCAAGTGTTGTTGCAAGGTCGGGGGGTTTACACTAAATTTAGCTGTTTTTATATAAATATATCTTCAATATATGTGGATATTTAAATATGAGACATACACATGAATGCCTGAAAATAAGAAAAATCATATGTTGGCACACAGCCTTTTTTTAATAAAATAAAATTGCACACATACAGTATATGGATACAACATATAATACCATATAAAATTAATCATATACAGTGTATCACGAAAGTGAGTACACCCCTCACATTTCTGCAAATATTTCATTATATCTTTTCATGGGACAACACTATAGACATGAAACTTGGATATAACTTAGAGTAGTCAGTGTACAGCTTGTATAGCAGTGTAGATTTACTGTCTTCTGAAAATAACTCAACACACAGCCATTAATGTCTAAATAGCTGGCAACATAAGTGAGTACACCCCACAGTGAACATGTCCAAATTGTGCCCAAATGTGTCGTTGTCCCTCCCTGGTGTCATGTGTCAAGGTCCCAGGTGTAAATGGGGAGCAGGGCTGTTAAATTTGGTGTTTTGGGTACAATTCTCTCATACTGGCCACTGGATATTCAACATGGCACCTCATGGCAAAGAACTCTCTGAGGATGTGAGAAATAGAATTGTTGCTCTCCACAAAGATGGCCTGGGCTATAAGAAGATTGCTAACACCCTGAAACTGAGCTACAGCATGGTGGCCAAGGTCATACAGCGGTTTTCCAGGACAGGTTCCACTCGGAACAGGCTTCGCCAGGGTCGACCAAAGAAGTTGAGTCCACGTGTTCGGCGTCATATCCAGAGGTTGGCTTTAAAAAATAGACACATGAGTGCTGCCAGCATTGCTGCAGAGGTTGAAGACGTGGGAGGTCAGCCTGTCAGTGCTCAGACCATACGCCGCACACTGCATCAACTCGGTCTGCATGGTCGTCATTTCAGAAGGAAGCTGACGCACAAGAAAGCCAGCAAACAGTTTGCTGAAGACAAGCAGTCCAAGAACATGGATTACTGGAATGCCCTGTGGTCTGACGAGACCAAGATAAACTTGTTTGGCTCAGATGGTGTCCAGCATGTGTGGCGGCGCCCTGGTGAGAAGTACCAAGACAACTGTATCTTGCCTACAGTCAAGCATGGTGGTGGTAGCATCATGGTCTTGGGCTGCATGAGTGTTGCTGGCACTGGGGAGCTGCGGTTCATTGAGGGAAACATGAATTCCAACATGTACTGTGACATTCTGAAACAGAGCATGATCCCCTCCCTTCGAAAACTGGGCCTCATGGCAGTTTTCCAACAGGATAACGACCCCAAACACAACCTCCAAGATGACAACTGCCTTGCTGAGGAAGCTGAAGGTAAAGGTGATGGACTAAACCCAATTGAGCACCTGTGGCGCATCCTCAAGTGGAAGGTGGAGGAGTTTAAGGTGTCTAACATCCACCAGCTCCGTGATGTCATCACGGAGGAGTGGAAGAGGATTCCAGTAGCAACCTGTGCAGCTCTGGTGAATTCCATGCCCAGGAGGGTTAAGGCAGTGATAATAATGGTGGTCACACAAAATATTGACACTTTAGGCACAATTTGGACATGTTCACTGTGGGGTGTACTCACTTATGTTGCCAGCTATTTAGACATTAATGGCTGTGTGTTGAGTTATTTTCAGAAGACAGTAAATCTACACTGCTATACAAGTTGTACACTGACTACTCTTAGTTATATCCAAGTTTCATGTCTATAGTGTTGTCCCATGAAAAGATATAATGAAATATTTGCAGAAATGTGAGGGGTGTACTCACTTTCGTGATACACTGTAGATATATTTAATATATGCACATACACACATTTTATTATGGGTATTTTTATATATGATATAAACCTATATTTATGTTAAAATAATATATCACCTTACAGGTAACATACTACGTATATTAAAAAAAAAAAAAAAACATTATTAATATAGGGGCATATATGTGACATTTTACATTTCTATGTGGGAAGTTTTAGCTCTCAAGTTCAATTTTGTGGTTTTGATTCATCTAGTTAAGATTTCTATTTTCTAGTTGTATCATTTTGATCTATTGTTTTCCTTTGTTTTGTTTCTTGGTTAAGTTTCTTTTTTTTGTTATGCATTTTCTCCCCTTTATTCTCCCCCTTTAGCGCGTCCAATTGCATCGTGCTTCCTCTCTGCCTGTGCCGATCCCTGCTCTGACCGAGAAGATCGAAGCTAACCCACACCCCCTCCGACACGTGGGCAGCAAGCCGCATGCATCTTATCACCCACACATTGACATGTGTTGTGCCACCTAGCGTTGTGTATGGAGAGACACACCCTAAGAGCACTCTCTGTGCAGGCGCCTCTAATCAGCCAGCAGAGGTCGTAATTGCACCAGTCTGACAGAGAGAGACCCATATTCGGCTTAGTCCTGCCCACCTGAACAACCGTTGTTCATGTGGCCGCTCAACCTTCAGCCGGCAAGGCAGAGCTGAGATTCGATACGATGTATTTGAGATCCCAGCCTGGTTGCAGCGTGTGTTTTTACCGCTGCGCCACCTGAGCGGCCCTTGGTTACGTTTCTTGCGCTTGTCTAACACCTCAGTTCGAGGCTCTTTAAACCAGTGACAGCTGAACACCTTTGGGATTATTCAGAACTTCAACTGCCACCAAAGTCTTCTTGTCTGAAATACAGTAAGTGCCAGACCTTACAAATGATTACTCCATATACAATACTATGACTCCATATTAATGCCCATGGTTTTAGATTGAGATGTTCAACATCTTTATGTTCAGGTGTCTACTTGCTTTTGGGAATAGTGTGTGTAAAATGTTGTTATTAACATAAAAATAATAAATAAAAAAAAACTAAAAATATGAAGATATTTTCCCATGTTTATTACTACCAGAGAAAAGGGGAACAATCCATAACACAATAGGTGGTGAATTCTGAAAAGATATTATTCTTCTTATACCCAACAGGAGTGTCGTTAAACTCACAGCTAGTGATCATAGCTCATACTCTTGTGGAACCAGGACACATAAGAAATATCAGATTCTCCTTGAAACAAAAGCCAGTATGCCAGCAAAGGTTTTACTCAATACAGCCTGGCATTCTTGCTGACTGCCACAGTTTTTGATGTACTTACCACAGCAGAGTCCCAACCGTTGTCTGTTATGGAAGTTGTAATGTGTTATGATCACACTGAGACCAGGAGAAAAGCTGAAGGAAATGAAAGATTAATGCCATGCTACAAAGGAAATGCAGTACTCAATAAATAGTGAAATATATAAAAAAGAATACTGTTGGCACTGCAATAAAGTAGAGTGGAGATAAAACAAAGCTCCAAGTGTGTGTGTGTGTGTGTGTTTGATCCTCTGTGCCAACATTTCGATTCTGTGGAGAAGGTCCAGAAAGTGGCCCAAACGGCCCTAAAAAGAACACTTTAAAAAACATTGGGATGCGGGTTGTGAGGCAGACTTGCTTTGTTTTGCGGGTCTTCTCCCTAGGTGTGTCTGTTGTGTTCCACTCAAGACTCAAACTTAAAAGGTCAATGTATTTGTGGTGGTGAACTTGCATATAAGATTGCTGCATCTTTATACACTGATCAGCCATAACAGTAAAACCACCTCCTTGTTTCTACACTCACTGTCAATTTTATCAGCTCCACTTACCATATAGAAGCACTTTGTAGTTCTACAATTACTGACTTTAGTCCATCTGTTTCTTTACATACCTTTTTAACCTGCTTTTACTCTGTTCTTTAATGGTCAGGACTCCCACAGGACCAGCACAGAGCAGGTATTATTTGGGTGGTGGATCATTCTCAGCACTGTGATAGTGTGTGTTGTGCTGGTATGAGTGGATCAGACACAGCAGTGCTGGTGGAGTTTTTAAATAGTGTCCACTCACTGTCCACTTTATTAGACACTCCTACCTAGTTGGTCCACCTTGTAGATGTAAAGTCAAAGACGATCACTCATCTATTGCTGCTGTTTGTGCTGAGTTGGTCATCTTCTAGATCTTCATCAGTGGTCACAGGACGCTGCCCACAGGGTGCTGTTGGCCGGATGTTTTTGGTTGGTGGACTATTCTCAGCATTCAATTAGCATTGCTGTGTCTTATCCACTCATACCAGTACAACCATGTCAGTGTCTGAGAATGCTGGGAATGATCCACCACCCACATAATACCTGCTCTGTAGTGGTCCTGGTCATTGAAGAACAGCATGAAAGGGGGTTAACAAAGCATGCAGAGAAACAGATGGACTACAGTCAGTAATTGTAGAACTACAAAGTGTTATGGCTGTTCGGTGTATAGTACTGTAGCATGGGGAATAACTTTATAAATTTATGAATAACTGATAAAATATTATCAGCACAAACTGACATTTGGAAACATAATTACCATTCTGTGGATGTTTCATGCCAGTTCACCAGAGCGTGACTAAAACAAATGGATCGTCTTGTTTACTACACTTTTGAATGCAGTCTACAGCCACTAAATTGCCTGTCTCAACATTTATCCATTTAACAGATGCTTTGAGGCAGAGTGACTGCAAAGTTTTGACATACAGCATTCCGTGTGCCTTTTTTCATATGCTAATTCTTAATCTTCCTAATTTTCCCCTCTGCATGTAAAATTCTGTAGATCAAAAACCCCCCGCTAAGTGTTTGTTAATGTTACTATCCTGAATAATCCTTTATGATGATTATATACCAGAGTCCGCTTTATGGTTCTGTCGACTCTGAAAGATGTAAATGATAGGAGTCGGAGTGTGCATTTAAAATGAAATTAGCATCTATATGGGTTTGTGTGCAGCAACCTTTCACAAAACACTTTAAATTCCAACCTTGGAGTAACTGGCTCGGCATGGCAATGGATGGCCTCCTACCTGGAAGGGCACTTTTAGGATCTGTATCCCCTCCATGCACTCTCCCAAACGGTGTTCCTCAGGGCTCTGTGCTTGGCCCACTTCTATTCTCTATCTACACCCGCTCTCTGGGTAAGGTCATAGCCTCCTATGGCTTCTCTTACCACTTCTATGCAGATAATACTCAACTCATTCTGTCATTTTCTCCTTCAGACACACAAGTCTCAGCTCGCATGCAAGATATCTCACAATGGATGTCAGCTCATCATCTTCAACTCAATCCCAGCAAGACCGAGCTGTTACTTATTCCTGGAGATCAATCTCCAACCCAGGACCTAGTCATCTCTCTTGATGACTCCCAGATCAGACCATCTGATAATGTAAGAAGCCGTGGTGTCATCCTGGATAACCAGCTGACCTTCTCTTCTCATGTAGCCAGCATGACGAGAGCGTGCTGGTTCCTCCTCTACAACATCAGAAACATTCGGCCATTTCTCTCCATGGAAGCTACTCAGATTCTTGTGCAGTCACTTGTATTCTCACAGTTGGACTACTGCAACTCCCTCCTGGTAGGTGCTCCCATGTCCACGATTAAACCCTCATTTAAAATGCAGCTGCTTGCCTGGTTTTTAACCAACCCAAACACTGCCACATCACCCCACTGCTGCGTTCCCTTCACTGGCTTCCTGTAGCTGCACACATTCAGTTTAAAACACTGATGCTCACCTACAAAGCCAAAAATGGACCAGCCCCAAGTTACCTTCAAGGTCTAATCAAACCCTGCGCCGTACCACGCAACCTCCGAGCCACTAGTCTTGCTCGACTTGATCCCCCACCCAGGACTCGAGGAAGACAAGCATCAAGGCTCTTCTCTGCACTTGCACCCAAGTGGTGGATTGAGCTTCCCCTGTCTGTCCGAACATCTGAGTCTCTTGCTGTCTTTAAAAAATTATTAAAAACCTTCATCACCTCTTTACTAAGCACTTAAGCTGACCTGTACTTACATACTAACACTCTTATTCAATTGTTGCGCAAAAAAAAATTGAAGCACTTCTGTAAGGCTAAATGCAGAAAATGTAAATGTAAATTTGCTGTTATGCTGTGCAGCTTGTTGCATGCTAGCTTAAGGTCCTCTAAGGTTGGTGAACTGCAAGCAGAACACAGCCACAAAAGCCCAGAACAGCTTGAGTTCTGTATGCGAGTGTAGAGTGTAATGATGGGAGACAGTAAAGATGAAGGATATAAAAGAAGAGAGGGAGGGAAAAAAACCCCCAAACATCTATGCTAATTCTGGGTTTTGTTGTTTGCTGTGATCCGACAGTCTGTCTGTGGCTCTAATTTGCTTTTACGAGTTGTTGCTCGATACAGCATTAATAATTCACCAGTCAGCCTTGAGCTTGCAGGAGTGGGTTTGTACCTCTGAGATTATGTGTGTGTGTGTGTGTGTGTGTGTGTACCTATGTACTGGCTGTTAGGAGGATGCTTTATTGTCATGAGTGTTCAGAGACCTTGAGGCACTGAGAGGTCATTGGCATTCCCACTGAGAAAGAACAAAAGACCTAGAAAGACTCTATTTCACCACATATAGCACCATATTCACCCACCTACCAATGACCATGCATCCCTACACACTCAGACACACAAGTGCACACCCAAATAAGTGTGCATGTCACAGTCAGGGATATTAAATATTAAATAATGGGCTGATGGTTTAGAATGCAGTACACATGATCAGGCATAAAGACCTGAGAGACTTGGATGAGGGCCAAGTTATTATGCTCAGATGACTGGGTTGAAGTATCTCCAAAACAGACAGGGGTGGTGAGCACTCACAGACAGTGGTCTAAGGAAGGACAGCTCTTTGAGCCAAAGGACATAAAGGCTATGGCGTTTGGTATGAAACAACAAAAGGGCAACTGTGGCTTAAATTGCTGATAATTTTAATACAGTGGTTCCTTGTAACTTGACGTCTGCTAAACTCGAAATCTTTGAAAGTCGACACCCTTCATTGAGAAATTTCTACCCTTAAACACCACATGTATTTGTGTTTAGCTGGATTTTCTAAAAAATCTAAAATGCTTATCGTTTAAGAATAGAGTTTAATGTGACCTAATGTATTAAAAGAACAATGTACAATTAGTCATGTTAAGCTTTGTGCATCGCCAGACTCCATAGGAAATAACGGCACAGCAGTGCAAAATCAGTTTTGCCGCTTCTCATGTGAATGCGCCCTTACTGAACTTGCTATGGAATACGGCATTCCAAGATCAAGCATCTCCAAAATTAAGGTAGATAGATAGACAGACAGACAGACAGACAGATAGATAGATGATAGACAGACAGACAGACAGACAGACGGATAGGTATCAAAAACTAGCCTACAATAAATGCAGTTCCACAAGACCATGGAACGCATTAACAGGTTTCCCATACATCCTTATAAGAAAAAATACCTTGAAACTCAACGACTTTTAAACTTGACACCACTCCCAAAACCAATTTACGTTGAGTTTCTAGGTACCACTTTGTGATGTGGTGAATGTCTTATATATGTATGTAAGTTTATAATACTACATTTATACAGAGATCAAGGGCTGAATATAAGTCACCTTTAAAAATGATGCTACACATTGCTACCATAATTCAATTCAACTTGTTTTGATTCATTCGATTCAAGTTCATATATAACATCTATTAAAGCATGTATACATTTTTGCCCTCCTCTGTATATACAGTGTATCACAAAAGTGAGTACACCCCTCACATTTCTGCAAATATTTCATTATATCTTTTCATGGGACAACACTATAGACATGAAACTTGGATATAATTTAGAGTAGTCAGTGTACAACTTGAATAGCAGTGTAGATTTACTGTCTTCTGAAAATAACTCAACACACAGCCATTAATGTCTAAATAGCTGGCAACATAAGTGAGTACACCCCACAGTGAACATGTCCAAATTGTGCCCAAATGTGTCGTTGTCCCTCCCTGGTGTCATGTGTCAAGGTCCCAGGTGTAAATGGGGAGCAGGGCTGTTAAATTTGGTGTTTTGGGTACAATTCTCTCATACTTGCCACTGGATATTCAACATGGCACCTCATGGCAAAGAACTCTCTGAGGATGTGAGAAATAGAATTGTTGCTCTCCACAAAGCTGGCCTGGGCTATAAGAAGATTGCTAACACCCTGAAACTGAGCTACAGCATGGTGGCCAAGGTCATACAGCGGTTTTCCAGGACAGGTTCCACTCGGAACAGGCTTCGCCAGGGTCGACCAAAGAAGTTGAGTCCACGTGTTCGGCGTCATATCCAGAGGTTGGCTTTAAAAAATAGACACATGAGTGCTGCCAGCATTGCTGCAGAGGTTGAAGACGTGGGAGGTCAGCCTGTCAGTGCTCAGACCATACGCCGCACACTGCATCAACTCGGTCTGCATGGTCGTCATCCCAGAAGGAAGCTGACGCACAAGAAAGCCCGCAAACAGTTTGCTGAAGACAAGCAGTCCAAGAACATGGATTACTGGAAGGCCCTGTGGTCTGACGAGACCAAGATAAACTTGTTTGGCTCAGATGGTGTCCAGCATGTGTGGCGGCGCCCTGGTGAGAAGTACCAAGACAACTGCTACAGTCAAGCATGGTGGTGGTAGCATCATGGTCTTGGGCTGCATGAGTGTTGCTGGCACTGGGGAGCTGCAGTTCATTGAGGGAAACATGAATTCCAACATGTACTGTGACATTCTGAAACAGAGCATGATCCCCTCCCTTCGAAAACGACCCCAAACACAACCTCCAAGATGACAACTGCCTTGCTGAGGAAGCTGAAGGTAAAGGTGATGGACTAAGCCCAAATGAGCACCTGTGGCGCATCCTCAAGCGGAAGGTGGAGGAGTTCAAGGTGTCTAACATCCACCAGCTCCGTGATGTCATCATGGAGGAGTGGAAGAGGATTCCAGTAGCAACCTGTGCAGCTCTGGTGAATTCCATGCCCAGGAGGGTTAAGGCAGTGCTGGATAATAATGGTGGTCACACAAAATATTGACACTTTGGGCACAATTTGGACATGTTCACTGTGGGGTGTACTCACTTATGTTGCCAGCCATTTAGACATTAATGGCTGTGTGTTGAGTTATTGATTGCTAGCTAATTTTTCCTACTTTACATTTACATTTTCAGCACTTAGCAGACGCTTTTATCCAAAGCGACTTACACAATGAGCAGAACACGATGAGCAATTGAGGGTTAAGGGCCTTGCTCAGGGACCCAACAGTGGCAACTTGGTGGTGGCGGGCTTGAACCGGCAACCTTCTGTTTACTAGTCCAGTACCTTAACCACTGAGCTATCACTGGCCCTACTGGTCCTACTTTTTTGTGCTTTAGCTTAGAAATGCACTTTCAGCTAAAAAAAACTCTGAAAAAAGGCTTGTGAAAGAGTGTATGAGCTGTTATAGCTATTAAAGCAAGAGGGGGACTTTATGTTAAGGTATGCGGTTTTGAAATATGATGTCCAACAAGCTCATAGTAAGATGTTCCGATACTTTTTATTATATGGTGTATTTTATAGCAAAAGAAAGTGGTTAAGCTGTTGTTTGCTTTCACTGCAGCATTAAAAAAGCTATTCCTTATTATTGTGAGGTCATAATTGTTCATGGAGTCTTTTGATACTTTTATCAGTATAAACTGTACCTTGTAACCCATTCTACTCCCTAATCCTTTCAATAATCCATAAATCATTTGAGAGCTGAACTGCTCACTCTTCATACTGCTGATGTTAACTGAAATGATGGTCATTGCTGTCTTATCTGCTTATATTTTGAATACCTCTATCAAATGCAAAATCACAGACCCAGACATGGGGATAAATGGATAATACGAAGCTATGAATAACATCAGAGCAAAACTATCATCAGCTGTCCAGCATTTCAATGAGTTTTCTTACTGTTAGTCCATGTTTGTCTTGTTGGTCTAAGTTTGACTGACTGATGAGCACCTTCAGGGATGACTGATAGATGTGCAGTTTTTACAATATATATTTACAAGCTGCAGGAAACCCTTGCTGTTGTTGATCATTAAGGGCTTTTTATTCTGTTATTGTTCTACTTTACTGCATGAAAAGCAGTTTAAAGATCTTTTATGTTTTAACACGTGGGTCAATCCTTCACTTAAACAACTAAGGTCAAAAATATATCCACTATCCACCACCCAAATAATACCTACTTTGTGGTGGTCCTGGAACAGTCCTGACCATTGTATATACTGTATATATATAAGGTTTATTAATAGGTGTTTTTAATATTCATTAGTACAAAATAAAAAGACATTACATGTAAAGCTAAAGTGCATATATGCACTAAAATATACTAAATAACAATTATAAATATGATTAAATCCATGTTTCCTCCATCGTATGCCTAAAAGAAATAAAATGTAAGCATTTTTCAAAATTGACGCAACACCATTAGCACACCAGTCACACACATGCTGCTCCAGACTTAATTGTCTAATTAGAAAAGCACATTTCACAGGATAAAAACTGGCTGGTTAATGATTCTCCTTTACTGGTGCTCTCAGAATTATTATATCTCTTAAAATCATTTCCAATTCCGGGACTAATCAGTCTTACAAGCCATGTGACAAGAAGAGCTCAGTGTGATGAATTTCAGAATGCTGGTTTATAACGCTGTAATTGGTTAAGAGCTCCATCCAATCTGAAGCCTCTTGGAAGTTCAATTGCTCAACTTGATTTAATGGATAACAATTATTCTGTCCCGCTGTTCCACGTGGCATAACTGATTCTGGGGTTTTGTGAGCAAGTATGGAAGGAGGAGGCAGTGTGCTTATGCAATGATGGTACAGTCCAGTCCAAAAAGTCAGAACTGTATTTTTTCACCATAGTGCACTGTCCTGTTGTCACAATATGGATGTATTTTATTCCCCTATGCTTGCATGTCTTATCAATAGTACAGTGGTGTTCAAAAAAATAGCAGTCCAACACCATTAACTTGATAAATCAAAGTTTTTAGTAGAAATGCTATTTCTACATAGCAAAAATTTTACTTGAAAGTGTAGTATTGAAAACAAAACAAACCCAACAATTAGGACATGCATGCCGTTCATTCTGAGTAATCGAAGCATTGATTGAAAGGGGCTTGTTCAAAATAATAGCAGTGAGGAGTTCAATTGGTGAAGTCATTAATTCTGCAGAAGAATGGGTGTCAATTTTGGCCCTTATTTAAGGTAGGAGGGTGGCAAATGTTGCACAGGTTGGTCATAGCTCATTTCCTTCTGAAACATTGGGTAAAATGGGTTGTTCCAGACATTGTTCTGATGAACAGTGTACTTTGATTAAAAAGTTGATTTTAGAGGGAAAAAACATACAGAGAAGTGCAGCAAATGATAGGCTGCTCAGCTAAAATGATCTCAAATGCCTTAAAGTGACAACCAAAACCTGAAAGATGCAGAAGGAAGCGTGGAACTACTGTTTGAATGGATCAAAGAATAGCCAGAATGGCAAAGGTTCAACCAGTGATCACCTCCAGAAAGATCAAGGAACATCTGAAGTTCCCAGTGAGTACAGAAGATGATTAAGTGAAGCCAATTTACCAGCAAGAACTCCTTGCAATGTCCCGTTGTTATGAAAAAGACGTGTCCTGAATGGGTTCAAATTTCCCAAAGAACACATTGACTGGTCCAAAGAGAAATGGCTCAACATTTTGTGCACTGGTGAAACCAAAATTGTTCTTTTTGGGTCAAGTGGCCATAGACAGTATGTCAGAGGACCCTCGAGCACTGAATTCGAGCCAAAGTACACTGTGAAGACAGTAAAGCATGGTGGTACAAAACTATGATATGAGGATGTTTTTCATACCATGGTGTTACGCCTATTAATCGCATACGAGGGATCATGGATCAGTTTAAATATATCAGAATACTTGAGGAGATCATGTTGCCCTATGTTGAAGAAGAAATGCCCTTAAAATGGGTGTTTTAACATGACAATGACCCAAAACATCCTGGTTACAGACAAACAAGATTGAGGTAATAGAGTGGCCAGCCCAATCCCCTGACTTCAATCCCATAGAGAACTTGTGGGCTGATATCTGAAACGCGTTTTTTTGAGGCAACACCCAAAATTGCAGAAGAACTGTGGAATGTAGTCTAATCATCCTGGACTGGAATACCTGTTCAGAGGTGCCAGAAGTTGGTCGACTCCATGCAACACAGATCTCGGAAACAATTGTTATGCCACTAAATATTAGTTCAGTAATGTAAAGTAAAGTGAAACCTCAAACATTTTCAGTTTATAGATACATTTTTTGAGTTTTTAAAGAAAAATGCTGGCACTGCTATTTTTTTGAACAGCCTAATATTCATTGTTCTTAACTTTCTGTAAAGGATTAACACAAACTGGCTAAATGTTGTTAATGTTTTGATTTAGAATTAAAAGTGTAGTATTTTCAGTGCATTTGCATTTATGGAAATAAAAGCTATTATAAGGATTTTGTGCTTTATTCACTTTTTTAAAATCACTGCTATTTTTTTGAACACTACTGTATGTGGTCTTCCTTTTTCAAGTCTGTCAGTTGAGTGCCCAACCAGGCCAGTGGCACACTGAGACTCAAACTTAGTTCTTTGACAGCATTTTTTTTTTTTTGCATTTTCTCCCCTTTTTCTCCCCTCGTTTAGCGCGTCCAATTATCCAATTTTGCATCGGCCAATCGTTGTTCATGTTGCCACTCAGCCTCGAGCCGGTAAGGCAGAGCTGGATACGGTACCTTGTATTCGGAATCCAGCTCTGGCTGCAGCGTGTGCTTTTTACTGCTGCGCCACCTGAGCGGCCCAGTTTTAACTGACCACAGACAATGTTTCTCTGTCCTCTTATAGACATACAGAACATAAATGCATAACATTCATAATTTCCTGGTAGATAGAGAGGAATTTACTGTTCTGTCAGCAGCAAAGCATCATCACACCATCACACAACCATCACTATGACTGTTAGTACGTTTTATAATGAAATTAATTTAAATTAATCTTTTCTTTTTTTTCCCCCAATCCACCCCCCCCCAATCTAGTCATGTCCAATTACCCTGAATGCGTCCTCTATACTGATTCGACTCTTCACCGCTGACTGAGGACGCCTCTCAACTGACATACGCCCCCTCCGGTACACACAGTCAGTACAGACTGCATTTTTCACCTGCACGAGTCGAGTTCATACACTTGACGGGCACTGTGTATGGAGGGCCACACCCCCATCAGCATTATTCCCCAACCCTGTGCAGGCGCCATCAGTCAGCCAGCAGGGGCCGCAGTCGCAGCAGTTATGATGACCTATGATCCGACTTTCTTACCCTCTAACCCTGAACAACAGCCAATCGTTGATCATGCTGCCGCCCAGCCCAGTCGGAAAGGCAGAGCTGAGATTCGATACGATGTATTCGAAACCCCAACTCTGGTGCACTAGCGTACTTTACCGCTGCGCCACCTGAGCGGCTGAATTAATCATTTCTTGCTTATTAATGCCGTCGCTGCCATATGTACTTTTGTATAGAGACCAGTAATCATTTAGTAGGATAGAAATTCAGTCAAGAAAGGGCAGGATCATTTTTCACGGCCCTGAATCTAACCAAAGTGAACTACTCTAAGCATAATAACATTAAGGGTGATTTTTGTAACACAGGCGCTAAGCCAATCTAATTTTTCATTACACACAAACACTGGAAGGTGTTGCTTTTGTGTGGCCAGTATTTAATGACTCAATTAGGCTCCCACAATCAGTGCATCACAGAGCCTGGATAAGCTGATTTAATTCATTTAGAGGCTTTAAAAAGAACAAAGGCACTTTAAAAAGAGGGAATTTAATTTTATATGAGTTCTACTTTCAAAGTAATAATGGCCTCGGTGGATTTGGGATTGTCTAAGTTAGGCCACCCAGGTTCATACCGCACACACTGCCACACAACAGAGTTGTGAGGCAGTGAGGCCCGGAGCATTGATATTTAGAAACCGCCAATCACTTACTGGTACAGTACTTTCTTTTCTCTATATACACCAACCAGACATAACATTATGACCACTGACAGGTGAAGTGAATAACACTGATTATCTCTTTATCACGGCACCTGTTAGTGGGTGGGATATACCAGGCAGCAAGTGAACATTTTATCCTCAAAGCTGATGGGTTAGAAGCAAGGAATGCAAGGAAGGAAGGAACAGTGGTAAACCGGTGACAGGGTCATGGGCGGCCAAGGCTCACTGATGCACGTGGGGAGCGAAGGCTGGCCTGTGTGTTCTGATCCCACAGACGAGCTACTGTAGCTCAAATTGATGAAGAAGTTAATGCTGGTTCTGATAGAAAGGTGTCAGACTCCATGCCTCAATGAGTTAGGGCTGTTTTGGCAGCAAAAGGGGGAGCAACACAATATTAGGAAGGTGGTCATAATGCTATGCCTGATCAGTATATAAATGTCAGAAAGTGTCTGGAGCTCTTTTTGAGTCCGCTTCGATTTCTGTATTGCAAAAAACCTATGAGTCATAAGCATGCTGTTGCCAGGCAAGGTGAAGCTTTTAGAAAGCCTGAATATTAGTAGGATATTGGAGTTCACAGCAGGCAGCAGACGGTGGTGGTGTTCCTGCAGTGAGCCATTTAAATGCTCTGCCATCTAAGAACTTCAGCTTTCCTCCCTCTCCCAAAACACACTCACACACACACACTTTGTGTCCCTTAAGCAGGTGATAATAAATTATGTATCTGCATAATCTATTAAGGGGTAGAGGCAATAAAGGGGTACCTTTTCTGCACACATAAGTCTTAAGTCTAATACTAAACCCCTTGTTTTAGAATGTATTAAAAATGTATATCTTTTAATACATGTTCTTAAGAATTACTATTCTTATATTTACATGACAAAAGTATTCTGTTACTTGTTGTTTATGTGCTTTATATAAAGCATATTGAAAAGGAAGTCATTTAGGATTTGGCATGTGTGTTTAACGGACCATTTAGGCTCTGCCCAGACCCAGATATTGTGTCGGTTCATTAAAAATTTAGAAAAAAAAAGTAAATTCTCTATACACACACAAAAAAATCCACATCCTATAAAATGCTACCATAAAAATGCCTGGTGATGAAACAAATATGATAGAAATTCTATTGGGCATCCACACTATCCATCCCTAGGTTACTGGTTATACAAATAACATTTAAACATACTTTTTATAATATATAACAATATAGAAACAAAAAAATAAAACAGCTGGTAGTGCACTCATTAAACATACTTTTTAGAATGGCAGGATATAGTTTAGGACACAGCTTCAGTCTCGTCACACCAAGAAACTAATCAAGTCATGTCTTTATGGACCTCGCTTTGGACGCAGTTGCACAGACAGTAACAGTAAAGGACCTTTCCCCAACTATTGCCATAATGTATTTTATATAATTTATTAAACACAGCTTTTGGGAACCTATGTCTACATAGGTTTGGTCATATAGGGTCTGTCTAAAAACCTAGTAAGCTCTCTAAATAGACAGCATTTTACGTTATCCTACGCGCTCTCCTGTAAAGAAGACTGTCTGAATTCTTAGATACCTAAAAATGCTGTCTATTGAGGTGCCTTGTTTCAAAGCTATAATCTGACTGAATGACGAGGGAGCATCCAATGCTTCCTTAGCGGTGAAGGCAATCCCAGCATTAAGTGCAGCACAACTTTTCTCACAAAAAATACCAATGTGGCGGATGAGTTCTTTTTAAATATAAAGAGATTCTCATTGATTTTTAATTTGTGTAAAGGTGTACAAGTGTCATTTATTTGCAAATCCAGGCTTGTCAGAACTGTTTTCGGTACACAGAGGGCGATGTTAGCTGGCATGCTAGCGGGTTGTACTGCGTCAGCCCACTGAATGGCATGAGGCTAACAGCGGTGACGTAATTGCCGTAAAGTACAGCATCTAAATAATCTGCCTCGTGAGTTCAATGTCTTGTTCAATGTTAATTAGAATCTTTTTTAATTAGGCAGTTGCCTAGGTAGGTAGTAGGCAGCAAGGCAGCTCACTAGGTTTTCAGACAGACCCATAGTGTACTTATTTTTACTAACCGTTCAATCCTGGTCAGGGATGTGGTGAGTTTAACACCATGGACAAATGACCAGAAATGTGTGTCCAGTTGTCCAGTTGGTATAGGATTCTGATCTATCAATAAGCAACATGTGACTGTTGACTTGAAACCCACAAGGAATAAGAAGAACATCTTTACATACAGCTACAACAACATGAGCATTAAACCCAGGTCTTCTGGACCCATGTTGCCTTACAGACATTTTGGTTTGTGACCTGGTTCTTTGGGCACAATCACTCATTTATTGTCTGTTTTACTACTGCTTTAACCTATTCAGGATAGAAATCCTGAAATTCAGGGCTGCGGTGGAGTAAAATTCACTAGGCGAAAGGTAGGAAACACCCCAAACAAATTGACAGTCCATCACAGGGCAAACACATTCACATCTAGGGCAAATTTAGTACCTCCAATTAACCTGACCTCATGTCTTTGGACTGTGAGAGGAAACCGGAGCTTCCAGAGGAAACCCAAGCGGACAGCGCACTGAACCCAGGACCCTCTTGCTGTGAGGCAACAGTGCTATCCACCAAGTCATATACGTATTAGTCATATATAAATATTAAATCTGATACGCAGTGGCATTCACTCTCTGCTTTCTATCTGTGCTGTTATAAAGCCAGTCTCTCAGCAGCCTTAACAAGAGAAATTAGTCATAAATCACAGTTTTTTTTGTTGTTGTTTTACTAGGCAATTTACATTACACGGGACGAGCCGTGTGCTAGCATGAGGCGCTTCCTGGCTGGCTAGGGTTTTGTCTCAAGCAAAGCCATTTCTTCCTGTAACTATTAAAGTTGTGCAGATCCCCAGTACTACCTCTCTCTACAGATAATAATGTCATAAATTCTATTGCTAGATCTTATTTAGGCAAGCTTGCTTTAAGCTTAATACATTTCTAAGGAGCATTCAAGTCCCTCATAAACCAACCTGACAGCTCTATTAAGTCTAGCCATTTCCTCCATACAAATCTAGCACTGGACACAAGGACAGGAGGGTGTCCGAGTTGCACTGTAAACTGAATAAACAAAATCAATAAACGAATCAGGGGGGAGATGCAAGAGCAAAATGCCATTTTATGTTTCGAACTTTTAGGTAAACAAGCGGTATGTTGTGTCTGGGTAAAGCACCAAAACATCTTTAACATCTGTGGCTGTTAAAGCCGAAAATAGCATAACTATGTCCATGGTTTTAAAATGGGATGTCCGACAAGCATCGGCGCCAGGGGGGGGGGGGGGTTTGGGGGCATGGCCACCCTTATAAAATCACGGAGGACTGATTCGCATATGCATAATATACTTCTTTCTGATAGATTTCATTAGGTGCTGTCCATTTCAGTCAACAGTGTACATTTTTAAAATAGTTCATGTAAAAATAAAAATGCAAGCAGCCAACCGCCATCGCTGTATCATACTCCTTGAAAAACAGCTGTATAAACCAATCAGAGCTTTCAATTTCAGATTTTGGCCAGAATTTCAGTTGTTCCTCTAATCCAAAGCAAGATATGCTAATCTTTTTTTAATTCCTCCAATGTGCATAATTCGGGTGGGCTGGCAATAAAAACTCTCTCTTTATTGGTTGCAGAATTATTAGTGACATGTCATTGGACATGGATATAAATATTCTGGAAAACATGAAGAAAAACATTTAGAAAAAGTGGATTTGATCCTTATTCTCAGTTATATGTTATACTGCTGTGTGGTTGATCTATGTCGTGGTGCTGCTGTCGGGATTTTTTTATTCTGATTTATTTAAAGTATTTTAAGTTTACATTATATATCGTGTATCGCTACTTTTCAAAAGCATATCGAGCTATACAGATACATTACACAATAAAACGGGATTGTTGTTGTACAGTAAAATATTTTTCGTTTTGGTGTGCCACCCCAAGATTTTCAGTGGCCCCAACCGGCCACCCCTATGAAAGATTTCTGGGGGCGCATCTGCCGACAAGCACAGTCAAGTGTCCACATACTTTTGCTCATATAATGTGTGTGTGATGAGTTTGTAATGGCATTGTTTATTTATTACATAATAATGTTTTATTCATCGGCTAATCGAGATTAAGAGTCTGCATAAGTTACATGCATCTCATTCCCTAGCGTTGTAGCCAATTTGCGTAAACGTGTTTAATCAAGTTTGTAATTATTCAAAGCTTTTGTCCTACAAACTGTGACAGAAATCCAATCTATTAGAGGGGCGTTCCAAGATCATACAGGGGTGGAAATATGCGCATGTAAGTGGATGTATTTGTGTGTGTTTGAGTAGCTGAGGTTTTTATCATGGTTATTATAATAATAATAAGAAGAATTTTTTCATTTCCGCCTGTGGTCCCGTCTGGGACATAGGCCGCCGACAAGCTCTCTCCAGGCATCACGATTCCGGGCGAGTCTCTCCAGCTGTCCCCACGTCTTGCCCATCTGCTTGGCGTCTGCATCCAGGTCTCGGCGCCAGGTATTTCTAGGCCGTCCTCTCTTCCTCTTCCCTTGGGGGTTCCAGGTGAGGGATTGTTTGGTGATGTTGGATGTAGGTTTGCGGAGGATGTGGCCAATCCATCGCCAGCGTCTCTGAAGGATGTCTTGGTCAACAGGCTGCTGCTTTGTTCGTTGCCACAGTTCTACATTGCTGATCTTATCGGGCCAGCGGATCTTTATGATCTTCCTGAGGCAGGTGTTAATAAAGACCTGGATTTTCTTCATGGTGGTGACGGTGGTTCTCCAGGTCTCTGCTCCGTAGAGTAATACTGGCTTTACTATGGTGTTGAAGAGCCTGATCTTGGTGGTGGTGCTGATCTCGCTGGATCCCCAGATGTTCTTCAGCTGATGGAAGGCTGTTCGTGCTTTACCGATGCGGGTTCTGACATCTGCATCTGTTCCTCCATGGCTGTCCAGGATGCTGCCGAGATAGGTGAAACTATCCACCTCTTCCAGCGCCTCACCCTGGACTGAATAAGAAGAATTACTGTAGCATAAATGCACACAATGATCCTAAGCAGGCATGTACTGGAGAAGCAGATGATTGACAGCAGAAATGCCAAGCTTTTCAGACTGGCTTCATTCCATTTGAGAATTCAAGCGGCTGCTACCTGAGTAATCATTGGAAGAAAGAAGGAACGAAAAAAGAAACAAGGAAACAACAACAACAAAACACCTCTTAGCTAAGAATAACCGCATGAGAAGAGAACTCCATCAGAGGCGTTACTAACATTTGCCCTCCAGATGATTTTAATGAGACATCTTTTCTTCAGGAGGCTTCCACAGCAGATGATTAAATGCGGATAAGAAGCCAGCGTCACCCACTCGTGTTCCTCTTCAGACAAAATGACCCATTTTAAAATTTCTCTGCTTCATTCTTTCACTTGACAAGAACTGTATAAGGTCAAAATGAAAGTCAAGTAAGTATTGAATGGTTTTGTGCTTCCCTCAATACATTTTCATATTCATTCAGTACAAATAGACAACAGAACAGTCTAAGAACAATCACATCTTCTAAAAAATCCTGTTAGAAGATAGGAGGACAAACAGTAATACACCAGTGAGTACAAGTTAGTTTTACTTAAATAATTAGTATTAAAGTGGGGCTTTAGTCATTATTTGTTTGTTTATTGGGATTTTAACGTCATGTTTTACACTTTGGTTACATTCATGACAGGAACGGTAGTTACTCATTACACAAGATTCATCACTTCAGAAGGCTATATCAAACACAGTCATGTACACAGTATCTCCAATTTACCTCACAGCATGTCTTTGGACTGTGGGAGGAAACCCACGCAGACACTGGGAGAACATGCAAACTCCTTCTTGTTGTGAGGCGGCAGTGCTACCCACTTAGTCACCGTGCCGCCCTCAGTCATTATTTAAAGAAAGCAAGAGATAGCAGAGATTGAGGTTATTTTTCTTAAGCTGGGTGCTAGTACAGAGAAGAGCCTTGACTCATATTTTCCTAGAGTTCTGAAGGGTGGATCAAGATATCCCAGACTTGTGGATCAAAGACTAAGGTGCAGAACTATTATTAATTATTAAAAGCTTTAAGGTATTTCAGTTCATATATTGATTTTTGGCTTAGTATTATAGCAAACATTACACCGATCACCTTCTTGTTTCTACACTCACTATCTATTTTATCAGCTCCACTTACCATATAGAAACACTTGTAGCTCTACAATTACTGACTGTACTTACATCTGTTTCTCTACATACTTTTTTAGCCTGCTTTCACCCTGTTCTTCAATGGTCAGGACCCCCACAGGACCACCACAGAGCAGGTAGTATTTGGGTGGTGGATCATTCTCAGCACTGCAGTGACACTGACATGGTGGTGGTGTGTTAGTGTGTGTTGTGCTGGTATGAGTGGATCAGACACAGCAGTGCGATCCACCTTGTAGATGTAAAGTCAGAGACGATCGCTCATCTATTGCTGCTGTTTGAGTTGGTCATCTTCTAGACCTTCATCAGTGGTCACAGGACGCTGCCCACGGGGCGCTGTTGGCTGGATGTTTTTGGTTGGTGGACTATTCTCAGTCCAGCAGTGACAGTGAGGTGTTTAAAAAAAAAGGCACAACAACGTCTCCACTATCTTCGAAGGCTGAGGAGAGTCAACCTGCCACAGCAGCTTCTCTGTAACTTCTACAGATCCACTGTGGAGAGTATCATGACAAGCTGCATCACGGTTTGGTACGGCAGTGCCACAGCTGCTGAACACAAGGCTCTTCAAAGGGTGGTGAAAACTGCCCAGCACATTACTGCAACCGCACTCCCACCCATACTGGACATCTACAATAAAAGATGTCTGAGGAAAGCAAGAAACATTTCCTCTGACCCCACACACCCCAGCCACTTCCTGTTCCAGCCACTGCCATCTGGGAAGAGGTACCGGACCATTCAAGCCAGAACCAGCAAACTTAAGAACAGTTTCTACCCACGAGCGGTTAAACTGGTCACTCCTACAACAACTACCACGACATAACTTACCTTTATGACTGTCACTACCCAACACTGCACAATAAACTCATTGCACTTTTACTGGACTTTTGCTGCTAAATCCACTACCTCAAATTTTGTTTACCTAAACCTAGCTGCTAAATCCACTACCTCAATCTGTCTATGCGCCTTGTTTTGTTCTTGCACCTTGTTTTGTTCTTGCACCTTGTAGTGTCTTTGCACCTTGTCCTGTCATTGCACCTTGTCTAAGCACCTTATGTATGGAAATTTTTGGTAACCTCCCCCATCCCCTCCCCCATTGTCTTTGCACTATTGTCTTTTGTTGTCTGCACTGGAGATGTAGCCTGACAGTGTTTCGTTATACTGTACAACCCTGTATTGTATAATGACAATAAAGTTGAATTGAATTGAAATGAAAAACTCCAGCAGCGCTGCTGTGTCTTATCCACTCCAACCAGCACAACACACACTAACACACCACCACCATGTCAGTGTCACTGCAGTGCTCTGAATGATCCACCACCTAAATAATACCTGCTCTGTAGTGGTCCTGGGAGAGTCTTGACCATTGAAGAACAGCATGAAAAAGGGACTAACAAAGCATGCAGAGAAACAGATGGACTACAGTCAGTAATTGTAGAACTACAAAGTGCTTCTATATGGTAAGTGGAGCTGATAAAATAGACAGTGAGTGTAGAAACAATGTCTGCATGTTCTCAATAACATAGACTTTGTTCTTCTAAATCCTATTACAATTCCTTTTATGTTCCCTCCTTTCTCACTCTGTGCCCCACTAATGCCCTTCCTAACACTCTTTCTTCATTTTAAATCTGCAATAAAATGGATTAAAGGGTTACCAATAAAACCTTAAATTTATTGTAAGGGAACAAATTGTAATGGTCTGCACTGAGCCCTTAACTCAACCCTAAGGAACACCTTTGGGGATTAACTGTAATGTTATATGCGAGTCAATACTCTTATTTGATTAATGCCACAAATTCCCTGCAAACGTCCATGGTTTTGGAACCTGATTTTTTTAACAATCTCATTGCCAAGAGTCCACATACTTTTGGCTATATAGTGTCTTGCAATTACCAACCTTTAAACAATTATACATTCTAATTTAGTTTGAAATTCAACACACCTACACATGTCTTTTATTAGCCTTATGTAGAAACAATGTACACTTAACAGCCATTTTATTAGGAACACCATAGCAATGCTGTTTAATCCCCACCAGCCCCCTTCCCCTCACCTCTTACATTAAGAACAGCCCCCCTTGGATTCTTTCTTTGGGTTACACAAGGTGTTGGAAAGAATTATGCTGCAAATCTTTCATTCTACCACATCCCAAAGGTTTGTGACTGGGATGCTATTAAAGTACAATTAACTCATTTTCCAGCTATAGGCAGCCAATGTTTGACTGGTAATAAGGCCTGTAGTTCAACTATGTAGTTCTACAATTACTGACTGTAGTCCATCTGTTTCTCTACATACTGTTTTAGCCTGCTTTCACCTGTTCTTCAATGGTCAGGACCCCCACAGGACCACTAGAGAGCAGGTATTATTTAGGTGGTGGATCATTCTCAGCACTGCAGTGACACTGACATGGTGGTGGTGTGTTAGTGTGTGTTGTGCTGGTATGAGTGGCAGACACAGCAGCGCTGCTGGAGTTTTTAAATACCGTGTCCACTCACTGTCCACTCTATTAGACACTCCTACCTAGTTGGTCCACCTTGTAGATGTAAAGTCAGAGACGATCGCTCATCTATTGCTGCTGTTTGAGTTGGTCATCTTCTAGACCTTCATCAGTGGTCACAGGACGCTGCCCACGGGGCGCTGTTGCCTGGATATATTTGGTTGGTGGACTATTCTCAGTCCAGCAGTGACAGTGAGGTGTTTAAAAATTTCATCAGCATTGCTGTGTCTTATCCACTCATACCAGCACAACACACACTAACACACCACCACCATGTCAGTGTCACTGCAGTGCTGAGAATCATCCACCACCCAAATAATACCTGTTCTGTAGTGGTCCCGTGGTGGTCCTGACCATTGAAGAACAGCATGAAAGGAGGCTGACAAAGTATGCAGAGAAACAGATGAACTACAGTCAGTAATTGTAGAACTACAAAGTGAGCTAATAAAATGGACACTGAGTGTAAAAAAGGACAGTGTTGTACTATAGTGTGAACATCTTTTACTGCTAGTTCTATAGGTCATACTTTTAACATTAAATCTTCCAGCTGCAGCATCAGCATTTTCATTTTTCTCCGTAAAGCTTTCGTCTGTAAGCTATCCTGTATCTTTCATTAAAGCTACAATAAAACATACAAGCAGCAAAATCAGGTTTTTTTTTTGTTTGCTTAGTCTTCTTTTGCAGAAGATTAGCCATGCTTGAAATAAGGTACACTGTCACAGTTTTACCTCTTTGTATTAACCTCTGAAATGTAGATAAAATCACGATTAGCGAAATTGTTTCTTTTGTCGGCCTACCAACAGAATAAAACAGCTGACAGAAGGACAAAGGGACAAAGGTGTATCTTGTCTTTAAACACTTATAGGAGAACATATGTCTTCTTCTGGAGCTTGGACACTCCTAGTCACATCTTATGTTTTGCTGATTTAAAAAAGGGAATTAATTTAAACTAGGGCTGTCACACGATTACAATTTTTAATTGCTATTAAAGAACCAAATTAATCACGATTAATCGACTGCAAAAATAACTAAGCTAAATCTGAAGTTATGCACATTTTTATTGCAAGAACGTGTTTACCAACAAAAAAATTAATAAAATTATGATAAAATTATTAAATCTTAATTATTTTTAGTAAGCCAGCCAATGCCTACATAGAGTTGCTAACAGCTACCCATCTTTCAGCCAGTTATTTAAAGTCTTTTCACATTATCTAGCAAAAGTGAGGATCTTTTCCTGTTCGTAACCCTGCCACTGGAAACAGGTGCTCAGGGCACTAATATGAACCATTTCTAGATGCAACACGTATAACGTCATGTCGACCCAACCCACACCGTTAACTACATTAAAGCGTCTACAGTCCATTGCAATCCATTTGACACCAGTGTTTGTAATGTTCCCACAACGTGTACAGTCCATAAGCTTTCTATCCAAATTCCTCTGAAATAAAGTTAGACTGAGTCTGAGCTCATTTAGCCTGTAACCCGTATCCGTGCGTGCAGATGCCCAACGAGACAAAGTGCTTTGACCGAAGATGATATTAAAGAGTCAATAAATAACTGTAATTTTGTCTAGTGATTATTTCTTACGTTTTTTGAAAACAAAAATATTATTTAAAATACCCTACATTTCGCAATCCGCTTGTTAACACGTGACAAATCGACCTCATGATATGTCACATCCGGGTCCGCGTTGGCTGAGTCCCACGTATTTTCAATATGCCACAGTGCTGTGTCCCGTGTATTTACTAGTAATTTTTAGTTTTGCTTTGCTTTAATCCAAGAAATAAAAAAACATATTAAATTTTACTTTGGTATTTAGAAGAAACACCAAATAACACACTGAATTATGTGTGAATTTCTTAAGTAGCAAGACTGTACTAGAATATTCTTGTAGAAAATACTTTAAAAATCTTCACTCTATTCACTAAGTCAAAAAATCAAATTTTTTGCAGTGGACATCAATTTAAACGCATCAAGGGTTACTTGAATTATTGGTTGGAATTTCCACTGGATTATTCGCCATGAATTTAGGCTGATTCAATAGTTTTTATGTATTTTATGTATTTATGTAGATTAGTTTTATTATTATATATTATTATAGTGTTTGTTCTGTTTTCACCAAACAATTTTGCATTGAATATAATTTTTAAAGAAGATTAACTTATTTTTTCATTCAAACAGTAAATTTACATAAATGCAAATACCTCAGTCAGAACATGACATTTCATCTTTAAATGCTAATTAGCGAACCTAGCTAACCCTCCTACCTTCTTACTCACCTCAACCTCGTAAATCGTCTTTTTCATGGATGCCTGGACTCTACCCTTGAATATACCACCTGGAAGAACAGTTACACTCATCACTCTATTTGAGTTGAAAGAGTTTAGACCTTTTTTAACCCTCAATGGTGCCTCACTGAAGAAAGAAGTAATAGTAAAAAGGTTCACAGGTTCAGCCATAGTTGTTTGCGTTTGAGATTAAAGGTGCGTTTGGCCCGGAAATGGTCCTAACGTCGCGCGTGACGTCACACTTAACAATGCCGTATGTAACAGCAGCAGCTCGAGTAATTTCTAACTCACGACCGCAAACTGGAAGAACACCCGTGTTATCGTTATACAGTAAAAACACAATGTTGCTGTGTTAAAGCAGCGCAAATTACCACAGTGACACATATTTAAGTGGCACAAAAAACATAGTTTGATTGAAATTTTTTATTTTATTTGCAGAATTGCATTTAAATACACAAAATATTAACATACGCCCATTAATCAGTATCTGTTATTTCAAACAGAGTGATTGCGCATTTAAATGTGTGGACGTTTGTTACCTGTGGATATACTAAGTGATGGAAAATGGAATGGCAATCAAATGATTAACAGCCATATTAACAGCTGTTGTTCTCAAATTTAGTTGACAAAGCAATGTTTACAGCAGCATAAAGACCAATTGTGTGTATGATTAAAGCAACAAACCTATATAAATCACTTCTTGACTTGAACACTTACCAAATTTTCTAATCATTTACTAAGTGCTTGGGTGGCACAGCAGTCTAGTAGACTAGCCAGCCTCTGCTGAGACTTGAGTGTCAAATCAAGAGTACAAATCTTGGCAGTGCCTCCGGTCTGGCTGGTTGCTCAACAAACTGTTGGCTCTGTATAAGGGGGGAAGGCTGGACGGGTAATCATCAGCCTGCCGCTGCCAACAAGAGTGGCAAAGAGTATGGAAAGAATAGTGGGTCTCTGTATGTGCTGAAGCTGTCCATATTTGTTGATTATTTTATAAGCTATGCCTATTATACAGATAACCTTTGTGGGTATGCAATTACTGACTGTGTTGCTCTGTACACTTGGTCACCTCCTTGTGTCCTATTTATCAGTCAAAAAGGACCCCTGACCAAATGCCTGCTTAAGTTGTGGACCATTCTCAGCACTGCAGTGCTACAACTGTAGTAATGACACAGTAGTGTGTTATACTGGTTTAAACACTGATTTTCAAACTCCTCATTGTCAATGCTGGAAGGGGAACAGTGCACCAAAAGTGTCCACCAATAAAATAGTAGGGGAAGATTAACACACAATGTGTATGAACAAAGAAAATAGCTCTGGTTGCTAACTGTACACCTACAATGAGTGTTTCCTCTCTACTGGTGCTGACCCCCTCCCCGATTGAGAAGAGCGAACTGACACACGCCCCCCGTCCGACACATGCGCAGTACCGACTGCATCTTTTCAACTGCACGAGGCAAATTTATATGAGGATCAGCCTTGTGCACGGCATCAATCAGCCAGCAGAGGTCGTAATTGCATCAGTTATGAGGTCCCTATCTGGCTCCCTCTCTGGATGAACAACAGCCAAATGTTCATATAGCCATCCAGCCCAGCCTGATGGTGGAGCTGAGACTCGATACGATGTATTCGAAATCCCAAGTGTTACTACAACTCAGCAATTAAGACACATTGATTAACACTGATCATTATCACATACACCGATCAACCATAACATTAAAACCACCTCATTGTTTCTACACCCACTGTCCATTTTATCAGCTCCACTTATCATATAGAAGCACTTTGTAGTTCTACAATTACTGACTGTAGTCCATCTGTTTCTCTGCATGCTTTGTTAGCCCTCTTAATGCTGTTTTTCAATGATCAGGACCACCACAGAGTAGGTATTATTTGGGTGGTGGATCATTCTCAGCAATGCAGTGACACTGACATGCATAACACACACTAACGCACTAACACACCATCACAAACAGATAGACTGCAGTCAGTAATTGTAGAACTACAAAGTGCTTCTATATGGTAAGTGGAGCTGATAAAATGGACAGTGAGTGCAGAAACAAGGAGGTGGTTTTAATGTTGTGGTTGATCGGTGTACATTCTAAGTACAGCTTGGCTGCTGTGAACTCGACCAAAAACTGCTTTGAACTTTTCAATTATTGGTGTCCTACTTACTACAAATCGTCTTAAACAGGCTGATCTGCTGCATGTGACATTTTTATGCTGTCAGACCTAATGCATTAGCTCCTGCTTATTTTTATTTCACAGCTCAGCCTGAGAAAACGTTCTGAACTCACTTTTGGGTGACTAGAACTGCAGCTTCCACATTTTCTACATCTTTTCTAGCTGTAGTAAAAAAAAAAAACAGTATTCAGCTCCCTTAACTATTTTGCTTTTAATTGTCTACTACTGGACATTTTATATCTTTAAATCTTGGGTTAATTTGCATGATAATTTGCCTTGGTCACCTCACTTAGTATATAGCCCAAAGTATATGGACACCAGATGTGCTTCTTGGACATCCCATTCTTTAATCACATGCATTAATATGGAGTTGAACCTTGCTTGTGACTATAACAGCCTTCATACTTCTTTGTTTAATAAAAAAAAGTATTTTTAAGGTCAGACACTCATATTGGACTCAGCACTGCAATTTAAATTTTAGCGTATTTCAGTGTGAGATTAACCATAAGACCAAAAAATTACAGGACAGGGTTGTACAGTACTATGGTGTGAACACTGTCACTTATGCAGCCTGTATGTGTTCCTAAGTGCCACACCCCTCTCTCTGGGAGCACTCTGTGTTCAGCCAACGCCCCCTTTGTGATTGGGCTCTAGTTAATGATCCACAGGTGCCTCTTGTTTAGCTGAGGACATTGTGGATCAGGCAAGTGGAGAGCATTATTATTAGTATTAGAAGTAGAAGAATATTATCAGGTGTAATTTTGTTGTAACGCTTATATTGGTTTAGTAATATTTTATTATTATTATTATTTAAAAAACACCACTTGGGGTTAGTGTTGGTTAGAAGTGTCACTTCTCGAAATCACATTTCACACTCCAGCTCAGTAGATGGCGGTAATGCACCTTCAGTCGGTCAACATTGGTATCTTTTGAATTTGTTTTTGACTCTGTCTGCCAGCCAGCCTGCCAGTCGGCCTTTGAATTTGTCTTAGCCCTGTATAGCGCTGTTAGCTTTGTTTAGCCTTGTTCATGTGTGTATACTTTACATTAGCATTAGGGTTATCATTTAGCTTAGTTCCTGTGTGTTTAGCTTTAACAGTCTTAGCTTAGGGTCACGTATAGTTTAGCTTCACTTTAGCATTGTTTGTGTGTTTAGCTTAGCATTAGCGGTTAGCAGTTAGCATTAGCATAGGTCTTGTGTTAGTATGTCTTGTGTAAAACCTTGTTTTGTGTGTTTCATTATTAAATCTTGTTAACCTATCTCTGTGTGTGTCCGCCCCTCTTTTGTCTCGTCATAGCCCATAGTGTTACAAACATCTTTTATTGCCAGTCCTATAGATCAGCATTTTCATTTTTCACCATAGAGCTTTTGCCTATCAGCTATCTTTTAATATCAATAAAAATACAATAAAACATACAAGCAGCAAAATATTTTGAACATTTCCATGATTTCCCTTCCCTTTTTACCATTTAATCTATAAATCACTGTACATATGTGCCTGATCTCGATGAAAACAGAATTCATTGGACCAGTTGAACCCTCTTATATTGCTTTAATGACCAATTATGATGTCTGTATGTTTATAGTAGGTAACATTGGATTAGTGTTAGCATAGGCTCTTTGAGATCTGTAAGATCTGCAATGCATTGAACTGATTGTATTTCAACTGTATTTAAAAGTGAACTGAGCTTTTGGTAAAACTGAACCGTTGTTTTTGCCTCTAGACTTCAGGCTTTAGATACACAACTCTGGATGCTAGTGACATTTCAGAACCATGGAATACCCCGAATAACAAGATTGTGCCACATCACAAACATCATGCTGTGAGCTATCAATTCTTCATGTAGGATTAACAAACAAGCCCCGCTTTAACAAATCCATAAACACCGTGAAAGAAAATATAGAGTTGAAATCTGCCGGTTACCACTGACTCGGAACGGAGCCGTTTCCGGTTCGTGAACTTGATTTTGAACCGGTTCTGCGTGTTTCCACTAAAAAAAAGAGGTTCCAGACAGTGAACTAGCGTTCTAATCTGGCACCACAGAATACTTGTTTTGTGACACCATCGGTGGGCATGTCGAAGTGTAGAGGTTTTGGTGTCCATTTTATCAGCTCCACTTACCATATAGAACAGGGGTGGGCAATTAAATTTTCGAAGGGGCCACATAAGCAACTGGGACTGTTGTGGAGGGCCGGACCAATAAGGTGAACTTAATTCTGCTCAATATTAATTTTATCTCTTTATTTACATTTTCAGCATTTAGCAGACGCCTTGATCCAAAGTGACTTACAATAAAGTTACAGTATACAGTCTGAGCAATTGAGGGTTAAGGGCCAGCAGCAACCTGGCGGTGGTGGGGCTTGAACCAGAGACCTTCTGGTTACTAGTCCAGTACCTTAAGCACTAGGCTACAACTGCCCACTCTTTATTAAAAGCAGTAAATTGTGCAGTTCTAATAAGTTGTTAATGTTTAGATGACAATTAGAAGTAGGCAGAGTAAAACATCAACATTATTTTATAAAAAGTCCTTGTTGCTTTTGCAGTTTAGTTAGTAAAGCTTCAGGTGTGACGCTCCGCATCGTTCATGTTCTGTTTAGTACCATAACAGCGATTTAAACCCTAAATTGTGATCGTTAAACAGCTTTACACCTGACTTCAGTAAATAAATACTTCAGAAGTTCACGTCTTGTTAAAAACTCCACCGTCAGTCACACTCAGTTGTGTTCGCATTACGGTGAAGCTGATACACTCTCACACACGTAAAACGAAACGGATATTTAAAGACACAGCGCTCCCGTCAAAATCAATCCTGTTATATTGCATGTTTGATGTACATTTATTTACGTCTAATTTTTAATTGCCACGAACATCATGCGGGCCGGTTGGGGATGTCTCGCGGGCCGGATGTGGCCCGCGGGCCGTACAATGCCCAGGTCTGATATAGAAGCACTTTGAAGTTCTACAATTACTGAAAGTAGTCCATCTGTTTCTCTACATGCTTTGTTAGCCCCGTTTCATGCTGTTCTTCAATGGTCAGGACCCCCACAGGACCACAACAGAGTAGGTATTATTTGGGGGTGGATCATTCTCAGCACTGCAGTGACACTGACATGGTGGTGGTGTGTTAGTGTGTGTTGTGCTGGTATGAGTGGATCAGACACAGCAACGCTGATCGAGTTTTTAAACACCTCACTGTCACTGCTGGACTGAGAATAGTTCACCAACCAAATATATCCAGCCAACAGCACCCCATAGGCAGCGTCCTGTGACCACTGATGAAGGTCTAGAAGATGACCAACTCAAACAGCAGCAATAGATGAGCGATCGTCTCTGACTTTACATCTACAAGGTTGACCAACTAGGTAGGAGTGTCTAATAGAGTGGACAGTGAGTGGACACGGTATTTAAAAACTACAGCAGCACAACACACACTAACACACCACCACCATGTCATTGTAACTGCAGGGCTGAGAATGATCCACCACCTAAATAATACCTGCCCTGTGGTGGTTATGTGGGGGTCCTGACCATTGAAGAACATGGTGAAAGCAGGCTAAAAAGGTGTGTAGAAAAACAGATGGACTACAGTCAGTAATTGTAGAATTACAGTGTTTCTATATGGTAAGTGGAGCCGATAAAATGAACAGTGAGTCCATGCTCAAGAGTAAAAAAGCATGGAAATATAAAGCTTGTTTGTGTAAACTAACATCTGTGTTCTAGTACCTTTTAATTTTTGGCAAAACAAAACCTGCAAAACTGTCTGTCCTAGTCATAATTATCTGCCATAATGAGCATTTTAAACTTCATATAAGTAATTAACATCTTGTTTAACAAATAGCAAAAAACCCTCAGAAAAATGAGAAAACACTGAGATGTAGAACATCAATTTCCGACTGCATGTCTGCATTTCTGTTTCTCTAATTTTATTTACTTTACCAATCCAGCAGGTAGCTCTTGCTCCAGTAAGAGAAAGAGAGAGAGAGTGCTTCAGTTCTCTACAGTGCTGAGAATTTACTCAGTAATTTATTAATCCCAGAGTGAAACTAATATACACTGAGTTCCCAGGTTATTTATACACCGATCAGCCATAACATTAAAACCACCTCCTTGTTTCTACACACACTGTTCATTTTATCAGCTCCACTTACCATATAGAAGCACTTTGTAGTTCTACAATTACTGACTGTAGTCCATCTGTTTCTCTACATACTGTTTTAACCTGCTTTCACCCTGTTCTTCAATGGTCAGGACCCCCGCTGGACCACCACAGAGTAGGTATTATTTGGGTGGTGGATCATTCTTAGCACTGCAGTGACACTGACATGGTGGTGGTGTGCTAGTGTGTGTTGTCCTGGTATGAGTGGATCAGACACAGCAGTGCTGCTGGAGTTTTTAAATACTGTGTCCACTCACTGTCCACTCTATTAGACACTCCTACCAAGTTGCTCCACCTTGTAGGTGTAAAGTCAGAGACGATCTGTGGGCTGTGGGCCTTTCTTTCATTGCTCTAGTTAAATCACATTGGGTGTTGGACTTCGAAACCTCAATTCTGTGCTAACTGATGTTTCTTATCTGATGTCTTTTCTCTGTACTTTAGATTCCCAGCATCATCTCAAGCAACCATATAACTGAGGATATAATGCACAAGCATTATATAATAACAAGGGATTTGCATATTTCTCCCTCTACAGTGCATAATATCATTAAACCATTCAAGGAATCGCGAGGAATTTCAGTGTGTAAAGGCCAAGAGTGCAAGCTTAAGCTGAACGCCCGTGATTTTTAAACCCTCAGACGGCACTGCATCAAGATCTGCCACTCAACAATAGCTGATATAACCACATGAGCAAGAGATTACGTTGGCAAACCTTTGTCAAGCACTACAATACAGAGTTACATGCACAAATGCCACTTAGTGTTATGTTAACCATGTCCAGAAGTGGCGTCAACTTCTCTGGGCTTGGAGGCATCTAGGATGGACCATCACACAGTGGAAACGTGTATTGTGCTCAGATGAATCAGCATTCCAGGTCTTTTTTGGAAACAATGGACGCAGTATGGTCTGGAAAAAAAAACCGAAGAGGACTGTTATCAGCAACAAGTCCAAAAGCCAGGGTCTGTCATGGTATGGGGCTGTGTCAGTACCCTTGGCAAAGGTCATTTACACTTCTTTGATGGCAGCATTAATGCAGGAAAGTACACTGAGATCTTAGAGCAACATATGCTGCCTTCAAGACGTCATCTTTTCCAGGGACGTCCATGCATTTTTCACATGCTGCACACATTACAAAGACATGGCTGTGGAAGAAGAGGGTACATGTACTGGACTGGCCTGCCTGCAGTCCTGACCTGTCCCCAATACAGAATGTGTGGAGAATTTTGAAACGGAAAATGCGACAACGATGACCCCCCGTACTGTTGCACATCTTAAGACGTGTTTACAGGCAGAATGAGACAAAATAAAAGCTGAAACATTAAATCACTTGGTCTCCTCCATGCCAAAATGTATTTTAAGTGTGGTGAAAAGGAATGGCAACATTACAAAGTGGTAAATGCTTTACTGTCCCAACTTTTTTTTGGAATGTGTCGCATGAAATGAAGTTGACCAGACAAAACATGAAATATCTCAGGTTCATCCTGTCTTCAATGAAATATAAGTCAAAGTAAATGTAATGTTTGTTCCGTACTGCAAAGCAATGTGTTATTATCGTTAGACTAAGATGAATGTGTTCCAAATTTAATTTCAATAAAATAACTCTTGCTCTTTACAACTGATAATAGTAACCTGCTTGCTGGTGGAGAACAGTATTAGTGTAGACGTGGTTTGAATAGTAAACACTTGCTTTTGTGCTCCGAGCCTAATGAGAATGAAAAGTTCATAACAAATGAATATTGTTTACCTCTTAGATTTGTGAACTTGCAGACCAAAACATCTCATTTAAATACCTAGTCTTGTTTTACAGCATCAGTGCAAACAGTTCTTATTTATTAAGAACAACCAGGTAATTGGAACAATTTAGCAGCAATAGGAGCAATATGTACTTACACATACACCGATTAGGCATAACATTAAAACCACCTCCTTGTTTCTACAGTCACTGTCCATTTTATCAGCTCCACTTACCATATAGAAGCACTTTGTATTTCCACAAATACTTACTGTAGTCTATCTGTTTCTCTACATACCTTTTTAAACTGCTTTTACCCTGTTCTTCAATGGTCAGGACCCCCACAGGACCACCACAGAGCAGGTATTATTTGGGTAATGGATCATTCTCAGCACTGCAGTGACACTGACATGGTGGTGGTGTGTTAGTGTGTGTTGTTTTAGTATGAGTGGATCAGACACAGCAATGCTGATGGAGTTTTTAAACACCTCACTGTCACTGCTGGACTGAGAATAGTCCACCAACCAAAAATATCCAGCCAACAGCGCTCCATGGGCAGCGTCCTGTGACCACTGATGAAGGTCTAGAAGATGACCAACTCAAACAGCAGCAATAGATGACTTTACATCTACGTCTCTGACTTTACATCTACAAGGTGGACCAACTAGGTAGGAGTGTCTAATAGAGTGGACAGTGAGTGGACACGGTATTTAAAAACTCCAGCAGCACTGCTGTGTTTCATCCAATCATACCAGCACAACACACACTAACACACCACCATCATGTCAGTGTCACTGCAGTGCTGAGAATGATCCACCACCCAAATAATACCTGCTCTGTAGTGGTCCTGGGAGAGTCCTGACCATTGAAGAACAGGGTGAAAGGGGGCTAACAAAGCATGCAGAGAAACAAATGGACTACAGTCAGTAATTGTAGAACTACAAAGTGCTTCTATATAATAAGTGGAGCTGATAAAATGGACAGTGAGTGTAGAAACAAGAAGGTGGTTTTAATGTTATGACTGATCGGTGTACTTGTAAGGAAAATATAGTGCAGTCCAGACATTTCTTGGTATTTCATTTCCCCCTTTGGTACCCAATTTGGATATGATCAATCCCTGTGCACTCTGGCAATCTCTGCGTGCTCGCATACATCTTTCCTGACGTGTAAACGTCCGTGTGGTTTATACAGGCCAGCAACAGATTCTTAGTCTCTGCACATACAGAGTTCCAAGCTGCTCTCTTTGTAATCCTTCACCACTTGTCCTGGCACCTTACCCATACACTGCAAATAGGCTAAACCCCATCCGGCTTCCCTCCCTCAGAGAGGAGATTTGCTATTTGCCATTTCGTGATGGTCAACTCTAGGATTTTTTTTTGTGCCAAGCTTCTATTTTAAAATTATTGATGTCACTATGGTTCTGGCAACACTCAGTGACAGATTCTTGAGCTTCATGGCTTGATTTTTTTTTATTTAACAATGCTGAGATTATTGTGGATTTGTATAGACCCTAGTACGTGCCTTTCCAAACAATGTCCAATCATTCGAGTTCCAAACGAGTTCCAGACACATCTCAAGGATAAAAAGCAGGATGCATGTGACCGCGATTTGAAATGCCACAGCAAAGGATCTAAATATTTTTATGCAGAATAAATGTTTAATTATATTTTTAAACATTGTGTTATTATGTGCAAATTAAATGGGCAAAAGTGGCAATTATATCCCTTACCCAGACACTGCATATAGGCTAAACTCTATCCGGCCTCCCTCCCTAAGAGAAGAGATTTGCTATTCACCGTGATGGTCAACTCTACACTCTACACTCACTGTCCATTTTATCAGCTCCACTTACCATATAGAAGCACTTCTAGTTCTACAATTACTGACTGTAGTCCATTTGTTTCTCTGCATGCTTTGTTCACCCCCTTTTATGCTGTTCTTTAATGGTCAGGACTCTCCCAGAACCACCACAGTAAAGTAAAGTGGACAGTGAGTGGACACGGTATTTAAAAACTCCAGCAGCGCTGCTGTGTCTGATCCACTCATACCAGCACAACACACACTAACACACCACCACCATGTCGGTGTCACTGCAGTGCTGAGAATGATCCACCACCCAAATAATACCTGCTCTGTGGTGGTCCTGGGAGAGTCCTGACCATTGAAGAACAGCATGAAAGGGGGCTAACAATATATATGGTGCTTCTATATGGTAAGTGGAGCTGATAAAATGGACAGTGAGTATAGAAACAAGAAGATGGTTGTAATGTTATGGCTGATCGGTGTATTTTTGCATGTAAACATAGCCACTGTGTGGAAAACCATTTTAGTTGCTGGTACTAGTAAGCTACTTCAATTTATAAAAGCCAATAAAATCAACAAAAAACAAACAATTTCTTTTGCAAGTGAATGTACATCACAGATATATCCCTAGAAATCACAACTACAGACTTCTAAAATTGAATTGTGACCCTATCTTCAGCTCCATTGACACTGAGTGTCAACGAAATCTAAAGCATGATGTAAACATACAGCACCGTCATCATAAAATAGGGCAAATGTTAAATGAGAAAACCTTGTAATGACTAACAGAAGATTTAATTTAGATAAAGCTGACATGCTTTAAAGAGTCTGTGATAGCATAAGCTTTTCATGCAGTCTTGTTTGACACGCTGCATATAGAGTAATAGGTTACCGGAGATTTTGATTTACTTTTGGCATTATCGCACCCTATTTCCTGCCATCTGTTGTGTGCGATGCTCTCACACTGTCCTTAGCACGAATATACAGTACTGTGCAAAGGTTTTAGGCCATCACTAGCTTTGCTGTTTCAGCAAAGTTGTTTTCGGTTCTTTTTATTAAGATTCAAACATAAAATACAGTAAATATGTACACAGAATAAGTATTGTAAGTATTCTTCTTCTTCTTCTTTCAGCACTTGTCACATTAAATACTAGCCACTTTGGTATACAGAAGCTATTTTTGGTTGCATTCTAATAAAGAGACTGAAAAATAATTATATATGGTCATATACACTGATCAGCCATAACATTAAAACCACCTCCACTTACCATATAGAAGCACTTCTACAATTACTGCATGCTTTGTCAGCCCCCATTCATGCTGTTCTTCAATGGTCAGGACTCTCCCAGGACCACCACAGAGTAAGTATTATTTAGGTGGTGGATCATTCTTAGCACTGCAGTGACACTGACATGGTGGTGTGTTAGTGTGTGTTGTGCTGGTATGAGTGGATAAGACACAACAATGCTGATGGAGTTTTTAAACACCTCACTGTCACTGCTGGACTGAGAATAGTCCACCAACCAAAAATATCCAGCCAACAGCGCCCTGTGGGCAGCGTTCTGTGACCACTGATGAAGGTCTAGATGACCAACTCAAACAGCAGCAATAGATGAGCAATCGTCTCTGACTTTACATCTACAAGGTGGACCAACTAGGTAGGAGTGTCTAGGTAGAGTGGACAGTGAGTGAACACAGTATTTAAAAACTCCAGCAGCGCTGCTGTGTCTGATGGTCCACCCCGCCTAGGGATAGGTCTTGCTGTATGCGACAGTGTTACCCACTTAGCCACCGTGCCACCACCTATTGGAGTTCCTCTGTAACAAAATCGACAAACCATGTTATTATGGACTTAATTTTTACAGTCCTACTGGACAGAGTTAGAAGCATAATTGTATAATTTAATGCACCTGTTAGCAATGGATGTGGCAGTGGTGACTTAATGGTCACAGTACTAAAGTAGTAATTAGTAGATCAATGGTTTAAACCCGACTACATCCATGGATGCCATTGTTGGGCATTGAGCGAGGTTCTTAACTGTCAGTTGCTTAAACTGTATTCAGTTACAGCTGTAAGTTTATTGTAAAAAGACAATTCTGTAAGTGTGTGTGTGTATGTATGTGGGGGGGGGATATCTAGCACTGTGGCCACACTGCAAGAAGGTCCTGGTCCGGGTCCTTTCTGTGTTGAGTTTGCATGTTCTTGTGTCTGTGTGGAAGTTCTCTCATGGTCCTAAGACATGTAGTCAGTTTAATCTGAGATACTAAAAGGTTCACTTATTTATGTGTGTGTGCGTGTGTGTGTGTGTGTGTGTGTTTGTCCTGTGATGGATTGGCGACCTGTCCAGGGTGTTTCCTGCATTTCGCCTGGTAAACTGGATCCACCGCGACCATGAATAGGATAAAAAGGTGGTAAAACAGACAATGAATGAATAAAGGAATGAATTCTGTACATGTTACAATAGTAACACCTAGACATGATAATTAGAAGGGTTGTCCAAATACTTTTGGCCATATAGTGTAACAATCCAAATTAGAGACACCTGAGAACGAGGTGCAAAATGAATAAAACATTTTTTACAACAGCACATACAGACAGATAGATAAGGCATCTGATTCTTCAGTTTGAAACTTGCAGCAGTGAGCAGCAGTGAGTGGGGATGTGATGTTTGAAAGTACATTGAAGATGAAAGCTAGAAGTGAGGATGCGAGAGGATCAAAGGTACAATGCAGGATTTTTTACAACAGGACATGACAGATGGGGCTTTTCATGGCCTCTTTCTGCTTTTTATAAATATCTGAAAGCAGATATGAGTGCCTTGCTTAAGTCAAGTGGTCAGCAGGGCTTCCTGTTTACTCATCTGCACAAGAGCAAACAGAAAATGATTACATCATGACACTACCAACCAAAAAATACTGAACTTACCTTGTTTAACATCAGTTCTATGAGATCAATTACATGCTTCTAAGTTTGTGCCAACAGTTTGGCCCTACTTTGGGAGCGATGTCGATTACGACATGATTTGTCATAGAGCACTGACCTACATAAACCAACAACTTTACACTCAAAGGAAACAGGTGCTATTATTCATTCATTCATTCTCTTATCCGCTTATCCAATTAGGGTCACGGGGGTGGGGTGCTGGAGCCTATCCTAGCATTTCAATGGGCGCAAGGCACACAGTAACACCCTGGACAGGAGACCAGTCCATTGCAGGGCAGACACACATAAACACACACACCCATTCACTTATAGGGCAATTCAGTGTCTCCAATTAACCTGATTGCATGTTTTTGGACTGTGGGAGGAAACCCACGCAGACACAGGGAGAACATGCAAACTCCGCACAGAAAGGACCCGGACTGTCTCGCCTGGGGATCGAACCCAGGACCTTCTTGCTGTGAGGCGACAGTGCTACCCACCAAGTCATTATGCCACCCCAGGTGCTATTAGTACTATTTTATGCATTGTATTGCCAAAAATCTGTGAACTCATGACCATGAGACTTTTGGAAATCCCATATAAGCATTTATATGAAGTTCCCACCCTCTTTGAGACTATAATTTCCTCCACTGTTTTGAGAAGTGGTGGCACAATGGCTCGGTGGGTAGCACTGTCACCTCACAGCAAGAATGTCCTAGGTTCGATCCCCAGGCGAGGAGGTCCGGGTCCTTTCTGTGTGGAGTTTGCATGTTCTCCCCGTGTCTGCGTGGGTTTCCTACGGGAGCGCCGTTTTCCTCCCACAGTCCAAAAACATGCAGTCAGTGCAAAAAAGAATCTGGGCCCCCTAAAAAAATTTCAATATATATGATGAAGTTTTTAAACACCTCACTTTCTCAAAGATAACCTTTGATAATCTCAAACAGCAGCAATAGATGAGTGATCGTCTCTGACTTTACATCTACAAGGTGGATCAACTAGGTAGGAGTGTCTAATAGAGTGGACAGTGAGTGGACATGATATTTAAAAACTCCATTAGCATTGCTGTGTCTGATCCACTCATACCAGCACAACACACACTAACACACCACCACCATGTCATTGTAACTGCGAGGTGAGAATGATCCGCCACCTAAATAATAACTGCTTTGTGGTGTTCCAGTGGGGGTCCTGACCATTGAAGAACAGGGTGAACACAGGCTAAGCGCATGTTGGAGGTGGTCAGTTCTGGTGTTACTATAGCAACATTTACAGTCATTCATTCATTATTTTCCTCTTCTTTACCATGAAGCTAAATTTATTGATAGAATAAAATGTACATTTAATTACGAGTTTGCTAGAAAAGTAAATGTGGTCCAGTGAGCTAGTTCACCAACACTGAGATCTTGATTAAAATCTCAGCTGTCGACCTGGCTGGACAACTAACAGACACAGTTGGCTGTGTCTGACCAAGACTGGATGACTGGTTTTCTCTCGAGGCATCTGCACTAGGGGTGGGGCAATCATAAAGCAGAGCAACATAGTGTGTATCTCCAAACACAATACGGCTCTTTGTGAGACTTTAACTCTGGCAGGTGAAAAGAAGTGGTCAGTGACTGCACAAATGTTAAAGAGGGCACATGATCGCCTGCAGCTAGACAAGGTAGAGAATCAGGAGAGCTGGAAACGACTAGGTCGGAAGACAAAAGGGGTAGGAAAAAAAATGCATAAAGGGAGCTGCCAAGCAAAGGAGATGATTCATCACACTCCATTTAATTACATCCAATTCTCATATGCTCTCTGGTGACACCTGAAGCTTGCTAGACTCCCACACAGGTTTAGGAGGAGCGTAAGCTAGCACAGGACAGATTTGCACCTATTTAGACAAAAGGCTTGGCTTCCAATCAGGATAGGCATTGTCCCAGTTTGGATATGCTAAATTTTCCACTGCAACCTGGAAAACTGCCTTTTGTAAGAAGGCCTACAGTCTAGCACAGACCTAATCCGACATGTCAAGATGCTTATTTTACAAGGAGCGGCACCCAGGAGCAGATTCTTACAGAGAGCCTTAACACAAAGGAGGGCCATGCTATCTTTTCTCCATGCAAACTATAGAAGTTTCTGCTGCAGTGGCAAGATGGTGTCAATCGTGCCTCCTCAGTGTGAAGGCTGGTAGGCTCGCATATTAGGTTGCGAGCTGTCCGGGTGCCCCAAAATAACATTTGTAAGGTGGTGTGTTAGTGTATGTTGTGCTGGTATGAGTGGATAAACACCTCACTGTCACTGCTGGACTGAGAATTGTCCACCATCCAAAAATATCCAGCCAGCAGCGCCCCGTGGGCAGCGTCCTGTGACCACTGATGAAGGTCTAGAAGATGACCAACTCAAACAGCAGCAATAGATGAGCGATCGTCTCTGACTTTACATCTACAAGGTGGACCAACTAGGTAGGAGTGTCTAATAGAGTGGACAGTGAGTGGACACGGTATTTAAAAACTCCAGCAGCGCTGCTGTGTCTGATCCACTCATAACAGCACAACACACACTAACACACCACCACCATGTCAGTGTCACTGCAGTGCTGAGAATGATCCACCACCTAAATAATACCTGCTCTGTGGTGGTCCTGACCATTGAAGAACAGTATATAGAGAAACAGATGGACTACAGTCAGTAATTGTAGAGCTACAAAGTGCTTCTATATGGTAAGTGGAGCTGAAACAAGAAACAAGAAGATGGTTTTAATGTTGATCAGTGTATAGCCACGTGTAAAGAACTGCCAACTTTTTAGATCTCATGGTCAGGTGTCCACATACTTTTGGCCATATAGTAAACATCTTCTACACATACATTTGTACGAATATTCTGAATGTTATTTATGTGCATCCACATTGAGAGACAACAATTAATATACTGAAAAGACTAATTGAACACATTTAACACTGCTTGGCCTTGGCAATATGTGATGTTGGAAGCTGTTTATTTACCTGGTGTTCATCTGGCACGGCTAATCAAACGCATCTGTTGTAGCTAATTAAATAACATGCAGTTAGACAGTCACATCCACAGATACATACACAATATGGCTAAACGTATTTAGACATCCCTCCTTTCTAGCTACATCTATACTGTATGCATCCAACTGATTTTCAATGAGAAGTTCTTAAAAAACTTGGTTTGTATAGTGGCCAGCTCAGAGCATATTGTTGATCCCACTGGACATCATTGTTTTTGACTAGAACATCTAACAAGCTAATTATCAGGTGTCCACTTATACCATACACTGATCAACCATAACAATAAAACCACCTCATTGTTTCTACACTCACTGCTGTGTCTTATCCACTCATACCAGCACAACACACACTAACACACCACCACCATGTCAGTGTCAGTGTAGTGCTGAGAATGACCCACCACCCAAACAATACCTGCTCTGTAGTGGTCCTGGGAGAGTCTGACCATTGAAGAAGAGCATGAAAGGGGGCTAACAAAGCATGCAAAGAAACAGATGGACTACAGTCAGTAATTGTAGAACTACAAAGTGCTTCTATATGGTAAGTGGAGCTGATAAAATGGACAGTGAGTGTAGAAACAATGAGGTGGTGTTAATGTTATAGAATTGGTATAGGTAGATTCCCCCCCCCCCTGTTTAATTCATGGCTGTTATCATAGGTGTCCATTGTTCTCTAGTAGCTCTGGGTCTGCAGCATGGTAAGTGATAAAGTGAATACAAATAAATATATAAATTAATAAATCATTTGGGACCATATAAATTGCTACCATGGGCATTTTGCGTCCTGAAAGTTTCTAGCTCGGGTTTCATCACTTCAAAATCAACTACACCTTTATCTAGAAATAAACACAAATCTAGCACGCAATCAATTACATTCTAATTTGTCTTCAAGAGATTGTGGAAATAAATAGATCGTTCTCGATGTCCAATTTACTTACTTGGCGCGCTAGGCGTCCCGGTGTCAATATTTACGTTCAATTGGTCACGTTTTTAATTTGACCACACTAATTTTATTTCTGGCTAGCATGGCACTGAACACTGTTAATCTGCAGTAATATGCTATGGTAAAAAGCAATGAGCAGCAAAATCAGAGAGCTGCAACAGCTCTGGGAGTAAATCAATAGAAAGCAATTAAAGCTTACGCTTGTGATGAAAACCTGAAACACGGGGTAGAAAGCATCCGCTTGCACTTGTGCTTTATCAGGAGAGTTTACAGATGGTTACACATTGCTTAGTGATCATGGACACAAAAGTGGAAGCTTAGCCTACTGTGGTATAGCCTAAATTCTTTATACATGTTACCTAAGCTGAGAAAATGGGTTATTTGCAGAATGCAGATGTGACTCGTGTGGCTTATAAGCCCTACACTCATTAACAGTTGCTGTATGCAGACAAGTCTGTGGAACCGTCTCATGTTTTAGACACCATTGTAATACACTATATCACTAAATGTATGTACAGTAGAGGCCAAAAGTCTGAGACTGAGGTAGTGCAGACACAGTCATCTGACCTAAACCCTATTGAGCATATACACTGATCAGCCATAACATTAAAACCACCTCCTTGTTTCTACACTCACTGTCCATTTTATCAGCTCCACTTACCATACAGAAGCACTTTGTAGTTCTACAATTACTGACTGTAGTCCATCTGTTTCTCTACATACTTTTTTAGCCTGCTTTCACCCTGTTCACAGAGCAGGTATTATTTAGTTGGTGGATAATTCTCAGCACTGCAGTGACAATGACATGGTGGTGGTGTGTTAGTGTGTGTTGTGCTGGTATGAGTGGATCAGACACAGCAGCGCTGCTGGAATTTTTAAATAACGTGTCCACTCACTGCCCACTCTATTAGACACTCCTACCTAGTTGGTCCACCTTGTAGATGTAAAGTCAGAGACGATCGCTCATCTGTTGCTGGTGTTTGAGTTGGTCATCCTCTAGACCTTCATCAGTGGTCACTGGACGCTGCCCACAGGGCGCTGTTGGCTGGATATTTTGGTTGGTGGACTATTCTTAGTCCAGCAGTGACAGTGAGGTGTTTAAAAACTCCATCAGCACTGCTGTGTCTGATCCACTAATACCAGCACAACACACACTAACACACCACCACCATGTCAGTGTCTCTGCAGTGCTGAGAATGACCCACCACCCAAATAATACCTACTCTGTGATGGTCCTGTGGGGGTCCTGACCATTGAAGAACCGTATAAAAGGGGGCTAACAAAGCATGCAGAAAAATAGATGGACTACAGTCAGTAATCTATCTATCTATCTATCTATCTATCTATCTATCTATCTATCTATCTATCTATCTATCTATCTATCTATCTATCTATCTATCTATCTATCTATCTATCTATCTATCTATCTATCTATCTACCAACCTACCTACCTATCTATCTTGTAGCAATGGGTGTGGTGGAAACACCTTAACTCAGGTGTTATATAGTGAATCTCAGCTACATCCACATATGTTCCATCCACGACCACCTGCCCCAGTCTACACCGTTTTGGGCACTGATAAAGTAAAGCTCATTTGACTGTGCACAGTGTCACCCTGCAAGTGTAGCAAGCTAGGACAGGTCTGTTTTTGATGGTTTTTAAATGAGATCTAATAACCACTCAGTATAAGAGTTAGGCTTTTGAGTTTCACAGCTGAGATCCAGACAGCATTTTTGTCTGGCTTTTAGAATCTCATTTTTATTATCAATTTATCAGCACTTTTGCTAACACACCTCACAAAGCTCATTTTGCACTTATCTGATACAATGACTCTAATACAATTCCTCTATCGCTTTGTTTATGCTAATAGCGTAGAGCAAAATCGCTGACTTTCAGTCTAAAACAAGTTATGAGCGAGCTGTCTTTTCCTTTCAGCAGAAATTAAACTGTTAATTTTACGCCTGTATACGGCGTGAAAGCAGGGTTGGGGTGGGGGAAGCTGATTTAGTCCATCAGGCCTAGATTAACAGCATGCTCAACATGGAGAATATGCTCTGAACCAGCTATTATAGAAAATATGGGGTTATGGTGCTGTGAAATTGGGTCACCTTGCTGCTTTTATAAAAATGAGCCTGCTTGTGGTTTCATGATGATGATGAAAATGGAGCTTTGTGGTAGATGCACTACTGAACTGCTAAGCTGAAGGTACATGGCATTTCCACAAAAGATGTTTTTTTTTTTTTTTACAAATCCTGGTTTCAAGGAAAAGTTGGGACAGTGCATGGAATGCTACTACCACGAAAAAGCAGTGAGTTGAAGCTAAATGAAACTGAAACGTACAAAAAAGAATGTATGTTTTATATAATAAGCAATTTCTTTTTTAGTAAAATTTGTGATAATAATAATAATAATAATACATTTAATTTGTAACACACTTTACATTTAGTACAAATCACACTTATCGCACAAAGTGCCATAAGATAAAAGACATTACTACAAAAAAATAAGCAATAAAAATAATAATAATTTATATTTAATGCCAGAAACATGTTGTGTTGCATCATCTTTTTTATTTAATTTTATTTATTTATTATTATTATTTTTTTTTATTAATCAGCATTTAATAATTTTTAAAGACTTAAGACACCAGTCTCCTTTTTAATAGGAGACAGATCTGTACTGCTGGCAGGCCAGTCCAGCACCCACACTCTCTAATCTAAAATAACTAAAACAAAAGATAAACTGAGGTCAAATAATGCAACAGTTTAAAAACATATTTAATAGATTTTATCCTATCCTATTAAAATAAACATAAATATAGTGATTGACCTAGACATGGTAGAGGACAATTTAATCTAATTGTCAGAAAACTACAACCCGATACATAAGACCAAAAAAATGAAGACTCGACTCTATTAAAGAGTATGTGTGGGGTCAGGAACTGATGTTGAACCAGAAGATCAAACAATCAAACCATGCTTTTAAGGACCTCACCTTATGCATAGGGTCACAGTCCTGCTGGAACAGGAAATGGCCTTTCCCAAAGTGTTGTCACAAACTTGGAAGCATGTCATTTTCATACCATTGATTTTATACACCTTGTAGCAATAAGTAAAGGGTGTCCAGATATGTTTGGTCACATAGTGAACTTCCACTGGAATTCCATTCATGGCCGTCTGCCCAAGGCTACACAATGTTGGGCTCTTGCAAAAAAAGAAGTGGATCCAGTAAAGTATCTACCATAGAATGGTTGGCATCAACCAGGGCCCACAGCCTGAACCTCTGGTCTTAATCACAGCAGTTAGGAGCAGCCAACCTTGGCCACGAATCTCTGTGGAGAATTTTGCCACATTACCTTATTTATACATAATCAATCACCTCTCCTAACCTCAACCCACAAGCATCTCTCTCAATTCTCTGCACTTCACTGAAGGACTGAACGACCAGGATAACTCTTGGTATGAGATAACATTGGAAGTGGCAAGGAAGAACCACATCTTAGAATCAGAATCAGATCTTTGAACTCCAGGTTCCACAATTAACCTTAATTGTGTTTTTGCACTCTAAACTTTGTTTGGAACAACCAGAGCTTTATCCCAGCTTTTCAATGGGCACAAGGCACACAGTAACACCCTGGACTGGGCACCAGTCCATCGCAGGGCAGACACACATACACTCACACACCCACTCACCTATAGGGCAATTCAGTGTCTGCAATTAACTAATTGAATGCATGTTTTTGGACTGTGGGAGGAAACCCACACAGGCACGGGGAGAACATGCAAACTCCACACAGAAAGGACCCGGACCATTCCGCCTGGGGATCAAACCCAGGACCTTCTTGCTGTAAGGCGACAGTGCTACCCACCGAGCCACCGTGCCGCCACCCCTAAGACTTGAAAAACATAGGTCAAGAATGTTCCGGAATAACCTGTACATAGTACATGGAACAGTGGTTGCTTTGCTTGGTTTATAAGGACAACACAAAATGTCAAGTCAAGTGTCAAGGGCACTTTTTTTCTGGCGTTTTAGTTACATTATGGTGTTTAACTTTGTGGCAACAGTTTGGGGTAGGCCCTATCCAGTTCTAGTTGATAGGGCATTTCTCCCAGCTTTTCAATGGGCACAAGGCAATTTCAATGGACGGGACGCCAGTCCATCACAGGGCAGACACACATACACTCAACCATTCCCCTATAGGGCAATTCAGTGTCTCCAGTTAACCTTAACTGCATGTTTTTGGACTGTGGGAGGAAACCCAGAGCTCCCGGAGAAAACCCACACAGGCACGGGGAGAACATGCAAACTCCACACAGAAAGGACCCGGACCATTCCTCCTGGGGATCAAACCGACAGTGCTACCCACCAAGCCACTGTGCCACCACCCCTAAGATGTGCACGTAGTACATGGAACAGTGGTTGCTTTGCTTGGTTTAAAGGACAACCCAAATGTCAAGTATGTGGGCACTCTGTGGCCAGTTCTAGTTGGACTTTGCCCTTGTGTTTAAAAGTGAGGTCTTTAAAGACACTGTTTGGCCAGTTTGATGTGCAGCCTTGAAGGTCAATCGAGAGTTAAGCCTTCTTATCCAACATTAGGACATGACCTTAAAATGTTCTCTTGACTGAATGGACAAAAAATTTCCTCAGGACAGTGGGGGGAAATCCATACTATTGCTCATGGTTTTGAATAGGGATGTCCAAGTAGACCATGGTCAGAGGTCTACATATGCTTGGAAACTATAATAATACAAGTAATGTCAATGTGAAATGTATTCTCCACCATATTTGTTGTTGACTTTGGTCTTTAAATCATTGATTTATTTTCCAGAGATGCTATGGTGAATGTAATGCTTTGATCAAGGGCTGCCATTGAACGGCTCTTGATATGGTACCTTAAGTCCAGTATTGCTTGCCCCTACACAAGCCAAATCATAACCAATGTCGGTAAACAAAACAAAATCAATACACAAGTGACCCTCTGAAATGAAAAGGATGAAGCCATAATTCTCTCTCAGAAGCTTCCTCTTTCACGCTGTTTCTATTCTTGTCTGTGCAGCGATGGAACAGCAGGAGGTTGGTGAAGACCCCAGGGCTGCTTTCTACTTTACACCCATAATAAAAAACTCAAATTACAGGCACGCTAAATAAATAATTAGATTTTCCCATCTTTTGGAAGAATACGCTCAGATTCTAATAGAACGATTCCAGCTCCCCTTAGGGAAGGTATGGAGCTCATCTGATATAGCGCTATGCTGACGATCGCTGAAACAGCGATTTAGTCACCGCTAAAATAGCTTTGCGATACCGAGACACCTCAAAGCGCCACACTACCTTTACATGTACACCAAAAAGAAACTGGAAGTTTCCTTGTGACATTGTATAACTGATCAATGATAATGCAAAATGGTAAAGTCCTTTTTGAATTTATACTCTATAGAAGGTGACTTTGCTTCCTGAGGCAGTTTAAAACTTGGTACATGAGCAAGAAAATATTGAACACATTTTTCTTCATCCATGTGATTTAGTCACGTTTTTTATGGTAATTTTCTTGTGCAGCAGCCTCTAAGATCATGACAGTGGGTGTGTTCGAAAACCCAGTGAGCTCTCTACATAGACAGCATTTTACGTCATCCTATGCGCGCTCCCGAGAAGGAGGCTGTTCGAAATCCTAGATGCCTTAATACCCTCACTAGTAAGGTATCTTAAAATTTCAACGCTATTTTGACTCAAGAACGAGTGAGCCGCTTAGGTGGCGCAGCGAAAAAAAAAAAAAAAAACACACACACACTGTTCACCAGAGCTGAGATCTCGAATACATCGTATCGAATCTTAGCTCTGCCTGCCGGCTGAGGCTGAGCGGCCACATGAAGAACGATTGGCCTGTTGTTCAGATAGGGCGGGGTTAAGCCGGATGGGGACTCTCTCTCAGACTAGTGCGATTACGTATTTTTGTACGTATTTTGTGGGTGTAATTGAATGAAAGAAAGAATACTTTACTGAGCTAAATTCCTTCTTCTCTCTCTCTCTCTCTCTTTCTCTCTCTTTCACTGTCCCCGCTGTCTGATACACAGTGACAGCTACTGGCAGGAGTAATTATTCAACAACAAATGTAATAGATTTTTTTCATTTTCTCAACACTGCGCTTTCTTTGCACCTTCTTGCGGGACATTTTAATATTGAATTTTACAAAATATAAAGAAAACACGGGAAAAACACCGTTCGCTGTCCGAATGTTCACTCACTGTGTATACATATATATAGAGAGAGAGACGGTTGGAGTGAACTTGTTCGTGACGTCACGTGTTTCGCAAATTTCGGTTCGTACGTTAAGTTGAAAAAGATCATTCGTAACCCAAAATGTTTGTATGGTAAACCGTTTAGTTTGGCTTGAAGAAACTTAAGCAGCCCTTTCCGAACCTTCAGAATGAATCAGAATGAATCTAAGCATCAGTGTTTCTTTTGACAGGACATTTATTCCGATAGATACACTCCAAGATGGAGTGGGAAAACCTTTCTAAAATAGTGGAAGCTGTTATAGCCTCATGGGAAAGGGAGGAGGTCCATGTTAATGCTTTAATGTCTGACAAGATACTTTTAACCCTGTTGTGTAAATGCACATTTATTGACTGAATTTATCATATTCTATACTACATTTCTTTCATTATATTAGAAAACATGCTGGATTAATTACTGACTTAATTAGAAGCAGAAGAGAAGTCATGTCACTGCTATTAAAAGACAGATTTAATTAGCAAAGGATGTATACATAATTAAAATCTCACAGTATCTACGTCGTATGTAATAAACTAAATCAATCAAACATGCACTTTAAATTCCTTCCTTGTACTGAATCACCTCCAGGTTAAGTTTACTACATTATAAGACTCTGACCCAAAGTTCAGGGCCAATTATAGCATGCTTTTTTAACTGCCTTTAAATGTATGATAATTTATATATAAATAGTGTCTTCACTTCCCATTTTTACAAGGCCTAATACTTGATTTGTAAATAAGACCTCTGGAATTCACATGTGTGGTCAGACCAGGGGTCCTGGGGAAGGCATTTATATAGACCCCGTTTGGGCCTTGGAGAAGTTTGGCCTGTTTGGCTGCTGGGCTAGGTGAGCCAGGATGCAGAACATTTGTTTGAGCCATGTGGTAGAAGGTATGTGCAGTATATGTTGCTCTTTGTAAGAGTATAATACCTATGCTTGGGTTCAAAATGGCCTTTGTATCGCTGTAGTGTTGTGGTGTGTGTGCTTGTAGACAAGTCCAGGGGAAGAAAGGAGCTAAGCTAAGTGTGTGTGGCTCCTATAGCTTCAGTGCATCTCCCCATTTATCTACCAGGAATACAAAAAGGGGGTATGTTAAGCACATTATGCTGTACTTCTAGTAATTGGCTGACTTGGTCTGCTTGTATGCTGGCGTTTGGTAACTCAACCTTGTAGCAGGGCCAGTTTGGGGAATGTTTCATTAGCTTTATTAGCATCACTGTTATGGTGGGCTATTGTTATCTCTGTGGCCACTGCCTGATGCTTTGATTGTTTTAGCCTTATGGCTATTTCTACCCCTAACCCTTGTTTTAGCGTTATGGCTATTGCACATTGATTTAGCCACATTGCTATGGTTAACTTTTGCTGCTAGCTACCATGCGTAACTTTACTATGTAATGTAAAACAATGTGTTTGCTGCTATCTTTGTGTATGTTTCTTACATGTGTGTGTCTGTTTAGGCTTGGAAGTTGCCAAGTGTATGCTGGAATCATGTTATGCTGATTGCTTCTGTGAATTCGGCTGGTACCACAGTGCTGGGTGCTGGCTGCTGGCTGCTGTTCTCTACTGTTGTTCTCTAGTAGCTGTTCTCTACTGCTGTTCTCTTTTAATAGTGCTCTTTTAATAGTGGTGTTACCTACCTCGTCGCTGCTTCCCAAATTCTATATATTTATATGTGATTATTGGAAGTGCTTTGCCACTTTATTCTAAAGTTTGGTCAGGACTGAAGTTGGGGACTACGTCATTGGGGTGTTGGTATCGTGTTCACTGGAGTGATAGCTATTGCAGTGTAATTTTTTTTATTTTTTTATTAATTAATTTATTGTAGTGCCAAATTGGGGTTTCCTCTCTTTCTTTTTGGGGTTTTATATAGTTTTGCCCATATTTTTCATTTTTACTATCCAGATAATGAAGACGGACGTTTTCTATCTACTTTAAATTCTAGTGCACTGCAGTGATACTGTGATGTGATGTGATGTGAATCAACTAAATATAAAACAGGTGAATGTAATGACGGTCAGCTATATCGCCTTAGGATTCCTGTACAGAGTCGAAGGTTGGCAGGCTTTATGCTTTCACCATTTCAGATGCAGTCAAGTGGAAAATTAAACAAAGATAGGCCATACTGCAGATTGCAGACGCAATCTTGCAATTCTCAGGAAAACTGAATCAAAATCTCATTTACTCAATTGACATTTTCCATTAAATGGCTCTTGTGTTTGGTGAAAAAGGCATATTATTGTGTCCCTTGTTCAGATGGGCCAAACTGTGCTACATAATCAGGACTATGTTGCAGCTTGCATGGCCTTAAACATGTACATCAGTAGGTGTGGTACTGTAGTATTTCCAAAGCTCATCTTTCCCCCACAAACATGTATTACAACCTCCAATTATTTGAATGTTATTGGAGAAAATGCACTGCAAAAAGCAAGTACATTATATTGCCAAAAGTATTCACTCACCCAACCAAATCATTTAATTCAGGTGTTCCAATCACTTCCATGGCCACAGGTGTACAAAACCAAGCACCTAGGCATGCATACTGCTTCTACAAACGTAAGTGAAAGAATGGGTCGCTCTCAGGAGCTCAGTGAATTCCAGCATGGTACCGTGATAGGATGCCACCTGTGCAACAAGTCCAGTCCTGAAATTCCCTCGCTATTAAATATTCCAGTCAACTATCAGTGGTATTATAACATACCAGCACAACACACACTAACACACCACCACCATGTCAGTGTCACTGCAGTGCTGAGAATGATCCACCACCTAAATAATACCAGCTCTGTAATGGTCCTTGACCATTGAAGAACAGCATGAAAGGGGGAGAACAAAGCATGCAGAGAAACAGATGGACTACAGTCAGTAATTGTAGAACTACAAAGTGCTTCTATATGGTAAGTGTAGAAATGGAGTGTAGAAACAAGGAGGTGGTTTTAATGTTATAGCTGATCAGTGTATAACTGTAAATAATGATTCAAATATCCATAGAGCCCATTTTACTACATACCAGCTAGCTGGATCACATGACTTTTGGTAGATTCCTACTGCATCTAAAACATGCATGGATGTGTCCATAGAAATATTAAAAAATATCTGGCACCGTGAAACCCTGGCTAAAACAGTGGCAGGATACATGTAGCAGGTCTTAGATTGTGCGAAATGTCACCATTGGTTATAATTGACGTCTAAAAAGTAATTGGCCTCTAGCAACTTAATGGTTTGTCTGATCAAAATGCTTCGAACAATATAAGTCATGGGCCTCTGTTTCTACTCAAATGAAATGTTGCTGGGCCACGGTAATAAATTCACTCATTGGGCCAGGCTATTTACTTGTTTTACTGCTTCAATGAAATGACCAATACCAGTCCAATACCACCTAAACTCTAAAGGGAAGCACACACACGTATACACACACACACACACACACACACATACACACATCTGTGTACACAGACATCCACAGTGGCTCATCGACAAGCCTATTACCCAACCGAACTGAGTATGTAAAGTGCTAACTCAGCAAAATAGGGTGGAGAAGAAGTGTTATAAATTAAAGCTTAGGTATGGAAAGCTCATTTCAAAGCAAATTTCTATTTCAAACCTTTGCATACACACACATCTCACAGTCTGTTAAACACAAAACAAATATGTCTCCTGTCAGCGGCTTTTAAACGAGGTGAAAGCGGGCGTACACACGCACACTATCAGACACATTTTAAATCAACAGTGTCTTTACGCCTAGAATTTTATTCTTTTACCTGCCATATTTGACTTGAGAGTCTAATACAAAGATGATTCTCTCTTTCAGAGTCAGAATCTTTAATTTGATTGCAGACGGGATGAACCTGAGATATTTCATGTTTTGCCTAGTCAACTTCATTTCATTTATTAATAAACATCCATTCCTGCATTTCAGGCCTGCAACACATTCCAAAACAAAAGTTGGGACAGTAAAGCATTTACCACCTTATAATGTTGCCATTCCTTTTCACCACACTTAAAAGACATTTTGGCACAGAGGATACCAAGCGATTTAGTGTTTCATGTTTTATTTTGTCTCATTCTTCCTGCAAACACGTCTTTGTTGTCCACACATTCTCTATTGGGGACAGGTCAGGACTGCAGGCAGGCCAGTCCAGTACCCGTACCTTCTTCTTCCACAGCCATGCCTTTGTAATATGTGACATCCCTGGAAAAGATGACGTCTTGAAGGCAGCACATGTTGCTCTAAGATCTCGGTGTACTTTTCTGCATTAATGCTGCCATCACAGAAGTGTAAATGACCTTTGCCAAGGGCACTGACACAGCCCCATACCATGACAGACCCTGGCTTTTGGACTTGTTCCTGATAACAGCGTGGATGGTCCTTTTCATCTTTGGTCCGGAGCACACGGCGTCCACTTTTTCCAAAAAAAGACCTGGAATGCTGATTCATCTGACCACAATACACGTTTCTACTGTGTGATGGTCCATCCTAGATGCCTCCAAGCCCAGAGAAGTCGACGCCGCTTCTGGACGTGGTTAACACAAGGCAGTTTTTTTGCACAGTAAAGTTGTAAGTGGCATTTTTGCATGTAACTCTGTATTGTAGTGCTTGACAAAGGTTTGTCAAAGTAATCCCTCACCCATGTGGTTATATCAGCTATTGTTGAGTGGCGGTTCTTGATGCAGTGCCGTCTGAGGGATCAAAGATCACGGCAGCGATTCCTTGCAAATCCAAAGCAAATCCCTTCCAATCTTTCCTTGAGGTTCATTGTTTGTAAACATTTCAATCATTTTCTCACGCATTTGTTGACAAACTGGAGATCCTCTGATCATCTGTGCTCACTAAAAACTTGGCCTTTCCTGGATGCTGCTTTTGTACCAAACCATTTACCTCATTACTAGCCTAAATTGCCCTTGTCCCAACCTTTTTTTGGAATGTGTTGCAGGCCTGAAATGCAGGAATGGAGGTTTTCTTTTGATATGCATGGTAGTCGATTTTTCTGTGGTGAGCAACATTGGTCAAAATACATTTTTCCTACCGCAAGAAGACATGACTACAGATGGCAAATTGGACTGGACTAAAATGATCACACCATCACTAAGTCTGTTATAAGTAGAAAGTTAATAAGTAGGTCATTTGCTCTGTAATTTCCTCAGGGATAAAGTAAGAAAAACACTAATATGTTTGTTCCAAACTCTAAAACTGATTTAACCTGCGCAACACTATAAAACAAGCTTAATTTAGCAAGTGCTGGCTTTGTAAATTAGCATACAGTATGCAGTGCTAATTGGGAAGGAGACATTGATGAAATAATCACAAACCCAGTATATCACTTCTGAGTCTGAATAGCAGGTGGTTTCTCTGCACTGGGATCGGTAACAATCTCTTTAGTTCACTTTCAATTCCAGGTGTCCTGCAGCTTCTTGATTGATAGCTGCTGCTGGTCAGATCGTTCTCCACCATGCGGGCAATTTGCAGCAGTCTGTCTTTTGCCCAGGTGGGGGGGCTGATCTGAGCCACAGACTGATTGATGAGGTAAGAATGGTTTCAATCTGACTTGAACATTAGTGTTGGGGAAGACTTATGGTGAGTCTGTGGGTCAAAAATTGGTGGTAGATTTGATTTGGATAGCCACAACTTTTCCCCTCAGCGTTACCCCACACCTTAAAGACTACACTGATATAACCTTGTGCTTTCAAATATGTATTTCGATTGGATTTTCTGCAGTGATGGCAACCAAATCAAGGTTAGAAGGTAGACTGGACATAAAGAACACACTTTGGGTGTTATTGTCTCCTATCACCCCTAGGTGGCAGCGTCTCGTTGCAGCGAAAAAAGCTCAGGGTTCCCACTGATCTTCCATTATTAGTGAGTAGTATTGTTATGCACTTATGTTGTATAGTTTTATTTTAAATCCTCATGCCCCTGCTGGTCTGTGAAATTATATCATATATGAAACTGGTATGTGGTTCAAAAAAGGTTGTGGACTGCTGCTTTAGGCATGGTCCAGTGGCACGGTGGGTAGCACTGTCACCTCACAGCAAGAAGGTCCTGGGTTCGATCCCCAGGCGGGGTGGTCCGTGGCCTTTCTGTTCGTAGTTTGCATGTTCTCCCCGTGTCTGCGTGGGTTTCCTCCGGGAGCTCCGGTTTCCACCAACAGTCCAAAAACATGCAGTCAGGTTAATTGGAGACACTGAATTTTCCCTATAGGTGAATGGGTGTGTGTATGTCTGCCCTGCGATGGACTGGTGCCCCGTCTAGGGTGTTACTGTGTGCCTTGCGCCCGTTGAAAAGCTGGGATAGGCTCCAGTACCCCTCGTAACCCTGATTGGATAAGCGATTAACGTCTGAACAATATTAATGTAATTACTCTGACTCACTCACTTTTTAAGCCGCTTATCCTAATCAGGGTCGTAGTGGGTGCTGGACCCTATCCCAGCTCTCAATGGGCACAAGACACACAGAAACACCCTGGACAAGGCGCCAGTCCATCGCAGGGCAGACCTACACACAAACACATTCACACCTTAACACACACACACAGCCGCTTATCCTAATCAGGGACGTGGTGGGTGCTGGACCCTATGCCAGCTCTCAATGGGCACAAGGCACACAAACACCCTGAACAAGGTGCCAGTCCATCGCAGGGCAGACCTACACACAAACACATTCACACCTTAACACACACACACAGCCGCTTATCATAATCAGGGACGTGGTGGGTGCTGGACCCTATGCCAGCTCTCAATGGGCACAAGGCACACAAACACCCTGGACAAGGTGCCAGTCCATCGCAGGGCAGACCTACACACAAACACATTCACACCTTAACACACACACACACACACACACACACACAGCCGTTTTTCCTAATCAGGGTCGTGGTGGGTGCTGGACCCTATCCTGGCTCTCAATGGGCACAAGGCACACAAACACCCTGGACAAGGTGCCAGTCCATCGCAGGGCAGACCTACACACACACACATAAGGGAAATTTTAGTACTAGTTAACCTGACTGCATGTCTTTGGACTGTAGGAGGAAACCGGATCACCCGGAGGAAACCCACACAGACACTGAAGGAACATGCAAACTCCACACAGAAATCGAACCCAGGACCTTCTTGCTGTGAGGCGACAGTGCTACCCACCGAACCAACATGCCATCCAATAATGTAAGTCATGTAGTACTATTGCTACTTTAAATAGTTCAGAACTCAAGTTTGCTAGTCGCTTTATAGTGACTACGTTCGGGTCGAATTTGAAATAGGGTCGGTGTTTAAAAATGGACAGAACCCCTGGGCTAGTGAGAAAGAACGCGAGACTAAGAGAAATGTTGTCGTAATTCTGGATGACATGAGAAGGATTACAGAACAGGTCAATGCTTCAAATCAAAGCTGTATTGATACCTTTCGGGACTTTGTAGCCTCTTCCCGCCTGAACCTGCAAAGAAAAAAAGGCCTTTGTTTATACTGTAGCGGAGTCAACACAGTAGAAGAAAGTGAGCTGGGAGAAAGTGCATCTTTACTGATGATTTATTCAGTGTTATCTGTATGCTAAGCAGCCCTATAGTGGGATATCATAACAGTGGATTCAGAACTAGCTTGATAAAGACCTGCACAGTATAAAACCTAACTTAGATGGGGTTTGTTTTTGTGCTTTTATTTATGTTAAAAGCTGTGGATTATTTTGATGGACTGTATGTGCCGTGGCGGCACGGTGGCTTAGTGGGTAGCACTGTCGCCTCACAGCAAGAAGGTCCTGGGTTCGATCCCCGGCGGGGGGGTCCGGGTCCTTTCTGTGCGGAGTTTGCATGTTCTCCCCGTGTCTGCGTGGGTTTCCTCCGGGAGCGCCGGTTTCCACCCACAGCCCAAACACATGCAGTCAGGTTAATCGGAGACACTGAATTGCCCTGTGTGTTTGTGTGTGTGTTTGTGTGTGTGTTTGGGCGTGTGTTTGTCTACCCTGCGATGGACTGGTGTCCTGTCCAGGGTGTTACTGTGTGCCTTGCTCCCATTGAAAAGCTGGGATAGGCTCCAGCACTCCCCACCCCCCGTGACCCTGTGTGTGTGTGTGTTTGTGTGTGTGTTTGTGTGTGTTTGTCTGCCCTGCGATGGACTGGTGTCCCGTCCAGGGTGTTACTGTGTGCCTTGCTCCTATTGAAAAGCTGGGATAGGCTCCAGCACTCCCCACCCCCCGTGACCCTGTGTGTTTGTGTTTGTGTGTGTGTTTGTGTGTGTTTGTCTGCCCTGCGATGGACTGGTGTCCCGTCCAGGGTGATACTGTGTGCCTTGCACCCATTGAAAAGCTGGGAGCTGGGATAGGCTCCAGCACAACAATGATTCAACTCTATGTAACGTCCTTGTGTGTGTGTCCGCTCATATCTCCTGTCATGAGCCCTTAATTACAAAGATCATAAAAATGTCATTGTAATTAATAAGCTAAATCACATTCTGAAGTACATTTATTTAGAGCACCAAATCAGAAAACATTGGGACAGCATGGGAAATGCAAATAATAATAAAACACAGTTTCTTACATTTACTTTGACTTTTATTTCATTGCAGACATGTTTAAATGACCCTTGCCAAAGACACTGACACAGCCCCATACCATGACAGACCCTGGCTTTTGGACTTGTTTCTGATAACAGTCTGGATGGTCCTTTTTGTCTTTGGTCCAGAGCACATGGCGTCCATTTTTTCCCAAAAAAGACCTAAAATGCTGATTCATCTGACCACAATACACGTTTCCACTGTGTGATGGTCCATCCTGGATGCGTCCAAGCCCAGAGAAGTCGACACCGCTTCTGGACATGGTTAACATAAGGCTTTTTTTTTTTTGCACAGTAAAGTTGTAAGTGGCATTTGTGCATGTAACTCTGTATTGTAGAGCTTGACAACGGTTTGCTGAAGTAATCCCTCACCCATGTGGTTATATCAGCTATTGTTGAGTGGCGGTTCTTGATGCAGTGCCGTCTGAGGGATCGAAGATCACGGGCGTTCAGATTAAGCTTGCACCCTTGGCCTTTACACACTGAAATTCCTCCCGATTCCTTGAATGGTTTAATGATATTATGCACTGTAGAGGGAGAAATATGCAAATCCCTTCCAATCTTTCTTTGAGGTTCATTGTTTTTAAACATTTCAATCATTTTCTCACACATTTGTTGACAAACTGGAGATCCTCTGATCATCTTTGCTCATCAAAGACTTTTGTACCAAGTCATGATTACAATCACCTGTTGACATCACATCATTATTAAGGTTTTTCACCTCATTTCTAGCCCATAATTGCCCCTGATTTGAGGTTGTATAATTTACAATTTGGAACCCCTACCAAAAATAAATATAAATAAAAATTGAATTACTTAATTATCTGCAGAGATTTATATTTTAGGGGTTTCATCTTTTTATAATAGTCAAAGCACATTCTTTAAAGAACAAAAATGAGGCCTATATACATATACAGTCGAATCCAGTTAATTGGACCACCGGTTAATCGGACCAGCCGCTTATTCGGACTGAATCCTAAAGTACCGAAACAAATCCTATTATGTACGTGTTATGTTATTCGCTTATTTGGACCAAAATTCCGTTTAATCGGACCAAAGAACGTGAGAGCGAATAAGAAAAAGAAGCCACAAGTCGTCACTTAGAGCGGATGCAAAGCGGGTCAGCGAGATATGGGAGGATTCCTGGGCTCCCCGGGAGAATTTATGCTTTTATCAAAGGTCAGGAAATCCGAAAAGTTGTGTTGACAAGAGCAAAACCAGCGGGAGGTGAACACGCCCACCACTTTCTTTCCCACAACGAAGCACCCAGTAGCCAGCAGCGTGGTTATTGGATCCATCTGCATCTCCGCTTTTCGGCGAAATGAAGTCAAGCGTAAACAAGAGTGTCCAGCAACACGTGCAAGGAATTCCCTCCTGTCAATCACGATTAAAGTCTACACGAGAAAGCTATCATTCCACTATCATTCCTTGTAACATAGGGCATGTTCGTGTAATCGGACCAGCCGGTTATTAGGACCAAATTGATCGCGTCCCGATGTGGTCCGATTAACCGGATTCGACTGTATATATACAGTATATATACAGTGTATCACAAAAGTGAGTACACCCCTCACATTTCTGCAAATATTTCATTATATCTTTTCATGGGACAACACTATAGAAATGAAACTTGGATATAACTTAGAGTAGTCAGTGTACAGCTTGTATAGCAGTGTAGATTTACTGTCTTCTGAAAATAACTCAACACACAGCCATTAATGTCTAAATAGCTGGCAACATAAGTGAGTACACCCCACAGTGAACATGTCCAAATTGTGCCCAAAGTGTCAATATTTTGTGTGACCACCATTATTATCCAGCACTGCCTTAACCCTCCTGGGCATGGAATTCACCAGAGCTGCACAGGTTGCTACTGGAATCCTCTTCCACTCCTCCATGATGACATCACGGAGCTGTTGGATGTTAGACACCTTGAACTCCTCCACCTTCCACTTGAGGATGCGCCACAGGTGCTCAATTGGGTTTAGTCCATCACCTTTACCTTCAGCTTCCTCAGCAAGGCAGTTGTCATCTTGGAGGTTGTGTTTGGGGTCGTTATCCTGTTGGAAAACTGCCATGAGGCCCAGTTTTCGAAGGGAGGGGATCATGCTCTGTTTCAGAATGTCACAGTACATGTTGGAATTCATGTTTCCCTCAATGAACTGCAGCTCCCCAGTGCCAGCAACACTCATGCAGCCCAAGACCATGATGCTACCACCACCATGCTTGACTGTAGGCAAGATACAGTTGTCTTGGTACTTCTCACCAGGGCGCCGCCACACATGCTGGACACCATCTGAGCCAAACAAGTTTATCTTGGTCTCGTCAGACCACAGGGCATTCCAGTAATCCATGTTCTTGGACTGCTTGTCTTCAGCAAACTGTTTGCGGGCTTTCTTGTGCGTCAGCTTCCTTCTGGGATGACGACCATGCAGACCGAGTTGATGCAGTGTGCGGCGTATGGTCTGAGCACTGACAGGCTGACCTCCCACGTCTTCAACCTCTGCAGCAATGCTGGCAGCACTCATGTGTCTATTTTTTAAAGCCAACCTCTGGATATGACGCCGAACACGTGGACTCAACTTCTTTGGTCGACCCTGGCGAAGCCTGTTCCGAGTGGAACCTGTCCTGGAAAACCGCTGTATGACCTTGGCCACCATGCTGTAGCTCAGTTTCAGGGTGTTGGCAATCTTCTTATAGCCCAGGCCATCTTTGTGGAGAGCAACAATTCTATTTCTCACATCCTCAGAGAGTTCTTTGCCATGAGGTGCCATGTTGAATATCCAGTGGCCAGTATGAGAGAATTGTACCCAAAACACCAAATTTAACAGCCCTGCTCCCCATTTACACCTGGGACCTTGACACATGACACCAGGGAGGGACAACGACACATTTGGGCACAATTTGGACATGTTCACTGTGGGGTGTACTCACTTATGTTGCCAGCTATTTAGACATTAATGGCTGTGTGTTGAGTTATTTTCAGAAGACAGTAAATCTACACTGCTATACAAGCTGTACACTGACTACTCTAAGTTATATCCAAGTTTCATGTCTATAGTGTTGTCCCATGAAAATATATAATAAAATATTTGCAAATGTGAGGGGTGTACTCACTTTTGTGATACACTGTATATATATATATATATATATATATATATATATATATATATATATATATATATATATATATATATATATATATATAGAAGCAATTTGACTTTCACACAGCATGCCTGCTTTAACAGTATTGCACAGAGCTTGAATAGTTTAACACTGATACGTTTTGCACATTGCTTCACAGTTAAACAGTCAAGATGTTGCTATTAAACCATTTAATCGTCACTTTCATGAAGTGCATACAATTCAGCCCAGCCTTTATTATGATCATATATTCTAACAATCAAGCAACCATCCATTTCCCAGCACTAAAACTGTCTGATGTTCACAGCTAGAGAAACAGGGAAAGCTACAAAATGCTAGCTCAGAGCCAAAACGTCCAAGCACTTTTTTTCTGGCTGATTAAATCACTCTAGGTGGAAAAACCCCGGGCACAGCACAAAAGAGAGGATATTATTAAATCAAACCCAACAAAAATACTTAAAACTCATCCTAAAAAAATGCAAAAACATGTTTCCCATGTCTCTCAGCATGAATAGAGATTTAAAAATGAACAATATCAAATTCTCATTATGATTTCAGAATTAATGACATTTCATGCTGAAATCATAGCATTGTGATTAAATAAAGCTAGAAAATGACCCACTGCCAGCATTTAGTTACACAGCCTGATGCCCACTGTTACTGCACATCTGCTGCATTCTGTGATTTCATTCTTTCATTCCTACACTCACTCACTCACTCACTCACTCACTCACTCACTCACTCACTCACTCACTCACTGTCTGTTCTACCACCACTTTATCCCACCCAGAATCACAGTGGTGGCAATTCAATTGGTGAAAGGCAGGAAACACCCCGGACAGGTTGCCAGCCCACCTCAGAGCCAGCACAAACTTGACACGACTTGACTCACACAAACATCCTCATACCTTGGACAATTTTTTAGTATCTCCATTCAGGTAGGAAACCGGAGCTCCCGGAGGAAACCCCACGCATACACTGGGAGAACATGCAAACTTTTTAGCCGACAGTGCTACCCACCAAGCCACCATGCCGCTATGAGATGTCAGATGTTTTATTACAACAGTATTGTACAAATGAAACAAGTTAAAAATACCAAGTTTAACAGTGCTTTTAAAACACCATCCTAGTAAACTAGGCTAGGGTGGGTGTGGGAGGGGGGGTTGTTGGTTAGGTGCCCCAGTTTACTACTATTCATTTCACTCTTTATTGTCATATACCCTGCACTTGTAGCTTTATCATTATTATCCATCTGACTGTTATCTTTTTGTTATTTCCGCTATAATGATGTAGTTCAATAAAAGAATGATGCAGTACTGCCAGTCTCCCATTATATATTGAAAGAAAAAAGATAAAAACTAAAGAATAAAGCCTAGAGTTTTGGTAAGAAATAGTCCTTATGTTTACAAATCAATTACTTTAGCATAACATTATAACACTGATTATCTCTTCATCACGGCACCTGTTAGTGGGTGGGATATATTGGGCAGCAAGTGAACATTTTATCTTCAGTTGATGTGCTAGAAGCAAGAAAAATGGGCACAAGCGTAAGGATTTGAGCGAGTTTTAATGCAGTGGTCTGTATCTATCAAAAGTTGTCCAAGGAAGGAACAGTGGTAACCAGCGACAGGGTCATGGGCAGTCAAGGCTCGTTGATGCACGTGGGGAGTGAAGGCTGGCCCGTGTGGTCTGATCCAACAGCAAGCTACTGTAGCTCAAATTGCTGAAGAAGTTAATGCTGGTTCTGATAGAAAAGTGTCAGAATACACAGTACATAGCAGTTTGTTGTGTATGGGGCTGCATAGCCGCTGACCAGTCAGGGTGCCCATGCTGACCCCTGTCCAACACCGAAAGCGCCAACAATTAGTATGTGAGCACCGGATTTGGACCACGGAGCAATGGAAGAAGGTGGCCTGGTCTGATTTTTCTTGGTCTGCATTTTCTTGTACATCACGTGGATGGCCGGGTGCGTGTGCGTCGCTTACCTGGGGAACACCAGGCACCAGGATGCACTATGGGATGAAGGCAAGCCGGCGGAGGCAGTGTGATGCTTTGGGCAATGTTCTGCTGGGAAATCTTGGGTCCTGCCATCCATGTGGAAGTTACTTTGACACATACCACCTACCTAAGCATTGTTGCAGACCGTGTACACCCTGTCATGGAAATGCCATTCTCTGGTGGCTGTGGCCTCTTTTAGCAGGATAATGCTCCCTGCCAAAAAGCAAAAATGCTTCAGGAATGGTTTGAGGAGCACAACAACCAGTTTGAGGTCTCAATCCAATTAAATCCCACCTCGCAACTTACAGGAGTTAAAGTATCTGCTGCTGACATCTTGGTGCTAGATACCACAGCACACCTTCAGGCGGTCTATATATATACAGTGTATCACAAAAGTGAGTACACCCCTCACATTTCTGCAAATATTTCATTATATCTTTTCATGGGACAACACTATAGACATGAAACTTGGATATAACTTAGAGTAGTCAGTGTACAGCTTGTATAGCAGTGTAGATTTACTGTCTTCTGAAAATAACTCAACACACAGCCATTAATGTCTAAATAGCTGGCAACATAAGTGAGTACACCCCACAGTGAACATGTCCAAATTGTGCCCAAATTTGTCGTTGTTCCTCCCTGGTGTCATGTGTCAAGGTCCCAGGTGTAAATGGGGAGCAGGGCTGTTAAATTTGGTGTTTTGGGTACAATTCTCTCATACTGGCCACTGGATATTCAACATGGCACCTCATGGCAAAGAACTCTCTGAGGATGTGAGAAATAGAATTGTTGCTCTCCACAAAGATGGCCTGGGCTATAAGAAGATTGCTAACACCCTGAAACTGAGCTACAGCATGGTGGCCAAGGTCATACAGCGGTTTTCCAGGACAGGTTTCACTCGGAACAGGCTTCGCCAGGGTCGACCAAAGAAGTTGAGTCCACGTGTTCGGCGTCATATCCAGAGGTTGGCTTTAAAAAATAGACACATGAGTGCTGCCAGCATTGCTGCAGAGGTTGAAGACGTGGGAGGTCAGCCTGTCAGTGCTCAGACCATACGCCGCACACTGCATCAACTCGGTCTGCATGGTCGTCATCCCAGAAGGAAGCTGACGCACAAGAAAGCCAGCAAACAGTTTGCTGAAAACAAGCAGTCCAAGAACATGGATTACTGGAATGCCCTGTGGTCTGACGAGACCAAGATAAACTTGTTTGGCTCAGATGGTGTCCAGCATGTGTGGCGGCACCCTGGTGAGAAGTACCAAGACAACTGTATCTTGCCTACAGTCAAGCATGGTGGTGGTAGCATCATGGTCTTGGGCTGCATGAGTGTTGCTGGCACTGGTGAGCTGCAGTTCATTGAGGGAAACATGAATTCCAACATGTACTGTGACATTCTGAAACAGAGCATGATCCCCTCCCTTCGAAAACTGGGCCTCATGGCAGTTTTCCAACAGGATAACGACCCCAAACACAACCTCCAAGATGACAACTGCCTTGCTGAGGAAGCTGAAGGTAAAGGTGATGGACTAAACCCAATTGAGCACCTGTGGCGCATCCTCAAGTGGAAGGTGGAGGAGTTCAAGGTGTCTAACATCCACCAGCTCCGTGATGTCATCATGGAGGAGTGGAAGAGGATTCCAGTAGCAATCTGTGCAGCTCTGGTGAATTCCATGCCCAGGAGGGTTAAGGCAGTGCTGGATAATAATGGTGGTCACACAAAATATTGACATTTTGGGCACAATTTGGACATGTTCACTGTGGGGTGTACTCACTTATGTTGCCAGCCATTTAGACATTAATGGCTGTGTGTTGAGTTATTTTCAGAAGACAGTAAATCTACACTGCTATACAAGCTGTACACTGACTACTCTAAGTTATATCCAAGTTTTAGTTCTATAGTGTTGTCCCATGAAAAGATATAATGAAATATTTGCAGAAATGTGAGGGGTGTACTCACTTTTGTGATACACTGTACATACAGTGTATCACAAAAGTGAGTACACCCCTCACATTTCTGAAGATATTTAAGTATATCTTTTCATGGGACAACACTGACAAAATGACACTTTGACACAATGAAAAGTAGTCTGTGTGCAGCTTATATAACAGCATAAATTTATTCTTCCCTCAAAATAACTCAATATACAGCCATTAATGTCTAAACCACCGGCAACAAAAGTGAGTACACCCCTAAGAGACTACACCCCTAAATGTCCAAATTGAGCACTGCTTGTAATTTTCCCTCCAAAATGTCATGTGATTTGTTAGTGTTACTAGGTCTCAGGTGTGCATAGGGAGCAGGTGTGTTCAATTTAGTAGTACAGCTCTCACACTCTCTCATACTGGTCCAACATGGCACCTCATGGCAAAGAACTCTCTGAGGATCTTAAAAGACGAATTGTTGCGCTACATGAAGATGGCCAAGGCTACAAGAAGATTGCCAACACCCTGAAACTGAGCTGCAGCACAGTGGCCAAGATCATCCAGCATTTTAAAAGAGCAGGGTCCACTCAGAACAGACCTCGCGTTGGTTGTCCAAAGAAGCTGAGTGCACGTGCTCAGCGTCACATCCAACTGCTGTCTTTGAAAGATAGGCGCAGGAGTGCTGTCAGCATTGCTGCAGAGATTGAAAAGGTGGGGGGTCAGCCTGTCAGTGCTCAGACCATACGCCGCACACTACATCAAATTGGTCTGCATGGCTGTCACCCCAGAAGGAAGCCTCTTCTGAAGTCTCTACACAAGAAAGCCCGCAAACAGTTTGCTGAAGACATGTCAACAAAGGACATGGATTACTGGAACCATGTCCTATGGTCTGATGAGACCAAGATTAATTTGTTTGGTTCAGATGGTCTCAAGCATGTGTGGCGGCAATCAGGTGAGGAGTACAAAGATAAGTGTGTCATGCCTACAGTCAAGCATGGTGGTGGGAATGCCATGGTCTGGGGCTGCATGAGTGCAGCAGGTGTTGGGGAGTTACATTTCATTGAGGGACACATGAACTCCAATATGTACTGTGAAATACTGAAGCAGAGCATGATCCCCTCCCTCCGGAAACTGAGTCGCAGGGCAGTGTTCCAGCATGATAATGACCCCAAACACACCTCTAAGACGACCACTGCTTTATTGAAGAGGCTGAGGGTAAAGGTGATGGACTGGCCAAGCATGTCTCCAGACCTAAACCCAATAGAACATCTTTGGGGCATCCTCAAGCGGAAGGTGGAGGAGCGCAAAGTCTCGAATATCCGCCAGCTCCGTGATGTCGTCATGGAGGAGTGGAAAAGCATTCCAGTGGCAACCTGTGAAGCTCTGGTAAACTCCATGCCCAGGAGAGTTAAGGAAGTTCTGGGAAATAATGGTGGCCACACAAAATATTGACACTTCAAGAACTTTCACTAAGGGGTGTACTCACTTTTGTTGCCGGTGGTTTAGACATTAATGGCTGTATATTGAGTTATTTTGAGGGAAGAATAAATTTACACTGTTATATAAGCTGCACACAGACTACTTTTCATTGTGTCAAAGTGTCATTTTGTCAGTGTTGTCCCATGAAAAGATATACTTAAATATCTGCAGAAATGTGAGGGGTGTACTCACTTTTGTGATACACTGTATATATATATATATATATATATATATATATATATATATATATATATATATATATATATGTATATATTAGGGCTGTCGAAGTTAACGCGATAATAACGCATTAACGCAATCTCAATTTAACGCGATTAAAAAAATTTGTGCCGTTAACGCAAATTCTTTTTGGCCCTGCGAGTCATCCGTAGTTCATGTTGAGACTTGACCGTGCACCAACGTTTTAACGTCGGACTTGCCACCGTTTGTTTCATTTGCGGTTTGTTAACATAATGTAACCGAGCGTGTAGTGATGCACTTGCTTAATAAAGAAATAAATACACGGTATATTCACAAGTTGTCGGGAGCAGAATACTTTATTACTTCCTCTGTTACCGAATAGCAAACAGCTAGAGTCATACTGTTAGCCAAGCATGCTATTCCATGCACTATGGAAGCCCCAAAGGGTCAAAACACACTCACAATGTTTGCTGATGGAGAAATTTTAACCTACAATCTGACGTTTATACGAAGTCAAGGGTCTCTTGAGTGAATAAAACTCCCTTACAGTTTTCTCTTGTCCCAGCAGTTTTTAACATAAGTACATTTAGCATAAAATGTGTTCACCATTTTAATTGTAACATTTCACTTAAAAATCCTTGTTTTCTATAACATTTACACAGATTTGTAAAAAATGCGATTAAATGCGATTAATCGCGATTAACTATATGAAATTCTGAGATTAATCGCGATTAAAAAATTTAATCGTTTGACAGCCCTAGTATATACAGTATATACATATATATATATATACAGGTCCTTCTCAAAAAATTAGCATATTGTGATAAAGTTCATTATTTTCCATAATGTAATGATAAAAATTAAACTTTCATATATTTTAGATTCATTGCACACCAACTGAAATATTTCAGGTCTTTTATTGTTTTAATACTGATGATTTTGGCATACAGCTCATGAAAACCCAAAATTCCTATCTCAAAAAATTAGCATATCATGAAAAGGTTCTCTAAACGAGCTATTAACCTAATCATCTGAATCAACGAATTAACTCTAAACACCTGCAAAAGATTCCTGAGGCTTTTAAAAACTCCCAGCCTGGTTCATTACTCAAAACTGCAATCATGGGTAAGACTGCCGACCTGACTGCTGTCCAGAAGGCCATCATTGACACCCTCAAGCAAGAGGGTAAGACACAGAAAGAAATTTCTAAACGAATAGGCTGTTCCCAGAGTGCTGTATCAAGGCACCTCAGTGGGAAGTCTGTGGGAAGGAAAAAGTGTGGCAGAAAACGCTGCACAACGAGAAGAGGTGACCGGACCCTGAGGAAGATTGTGGAGAAGGGCCGATTCCAGACCTTGGGGGACCTGCGGAAGCAGTGGACTGAGTCTGGAGTAGAAACATCCAGAGCCACCGTGCACAGGCGTGTGCAGGAAATGGGCTACAGGTGCCGCATTCCCCAGGTCAAGCCACTTTTGAACCAGAAACAGCGGCAGAAGCGCCTGACCTGGGCTACAGAGAAGCAGCACTGGACTGTTGCTCAGTGGTCCAAAGTACTGTTTTCGGAAATCAAGGTGCCAGAGTCTGGAGGAAGACTGGGGAGAAGGAAATGCCAAAATGCCTGAAGTCCAGTGTCAAGTACCCACAGTCAGTGATGGTCTGGGGTGCCATGTCAGCTGCTGGTGTTGGTCCACTGTGTTTTATCAAGGGCAGGGTCAATGCAGCTAGCTATCAGGAGATTTTGGAGCACTTCATGCTTCCATCTGCTGAAAAGCTTTATGGAGATGAAGATTTCATTTTTCAGCACGACCTGGCACCTGCTCACAGTGCCAAAACCACTGGTGAATGGTTTACTGACCATGGTATTACTGTGCTCAATTGGCCTGCCAACTCTCCTGACCTGAACCCCATAGAGAATCTGTGGGATATTGTGAAGAGAAAGTTGAGAGACACAAGACCCAACACTCTGGATGAGCTTAAGGCCGCTATCGAAGCATCCTGGGCCTCCATAACACCTCAGCAGTGCCACAGGCTGATTGCCTCCATGCCACGCCGCATTGAAGCAGTCATTTCTGCAAAAGGATTCCCGACCAAGTATTGAGTGCATAACTGAACATAATTATTTGAAGGTTGACTTTTTTTGTATTAAAAACACTTTTCTTTTATTGGTCGGATGAAATATGCTAATTTTTTGAGATAGGAATTTTGGGTTTTCATGAGCTGTATGCCAAAATCATCAGTATTAAAACAATAAAAGACCTGAAATATTTCAGTTGGTGTGCAATGAATCTAAAATATATGAAAGTTTAATTTTTATCATTACATTATGGAAAATAATGAACTTTATCACAATATGCTAATTTTTTGAGAAGGACCTGTATATATATACAGTGCCTTGCAAAAGTATTCAGCCCCCTTGAACTCTTCAACCTTTTGCCACATTTCAGGCTTCAAACATAACGATATGAAATTGTAATTTTTTGTGAAGAATCAACAACAAGTGGGACACAATCGTGAAGTGGAACGAAATTTATTGGATATTTTAAACTTTTTTTAGAAATAAAAAACTAAAAAGTGGGGCGTGCAATATTATTCAGCCCCTTTACTTTCAGTGCAGCAAACTCACTCCAGAAGTTCAGTGAGGATCTCTGAATGATCCAATGTTGACCTAAATGACTGATGGTGATAAATAGAATCCACCTGTGTGTAATCAAGTCTCCGTATAAATGCACCTGCTCTGTGACAGTCTCAGAGTTCTGTTTAAAGCGCAGAGAGCATCATGAAGACCAAGGAACACACCAGGCAGGTCCGAGATACTGTTGTGGAGAAGTTTAAAGCCGGATTTGGATACAAAAAGATTTCCCAAGCTTTAAACATCTCAAGGAGCACTGTGCAAGCGATCATATTGAAATGGAAGGAGTATCAGACCACTGCAAATCTACCAAGACCCGGCCGTCCCTCTAAACTTTCAGCTCAAACAAGGAGAAGACTGATCAGAGATGCAGCCAAGAGGCCCATGATCACTCTGAATGAACTGCAGAGATCTACAGCTGAGGTGGGAGACTCTGTCCATAGGACACAATCAGTCGTACACTGCACAAATCTGGCCTTTATAGAAGAGTGGCAAGAAGAAAGCCATTTCTCAAAGATATCTATAAAAAGTCACCTGGGAGACACACCAAACATGTGGAAGAAGGTGCTCTGGTCAGATGAAACCAAAATCGAACTTTTTGGCCACAATGCAAAACGTTATGTTTGGCGTAAAAGCAACACAGCTCATCACCCTGAACACACCATCCCCACTGTCAAACATGGTGGTGGCAGCATCATGGTTTGGGCCTGCTTTTCTTCAGCAGGGACAGGGAAGATGGTTAAAATTGATGGGAAGATGGATGGAGCCAAATACAGGACCATTCTGGAAGAAAACCTGTTGCAGTCTGCAAAAGACCTGAGACTGGGACGGAGATTTATCTTCCAACAAGACAATGATCCAAAACATAAAGCAAAATCTACAATGGAATGGTTCACAAATAAACGTATCCAGGTGTTAGAATGGCCAAGTCAAAGTCCAGACCTGAATCCCATCGAGAATCTGTGGAAAGAGCTGAAAACTGCTGTTCACAAACGCTCTCCATCCAACCTCACTGAGCTCGAGCTGTTTTGCAAGGAAGAATGGGCAAAAATGTCTGTCTCTCGATGTGCAAAACTGATAGAGACATACCCCAAGCGACTTGCAGCTATAATCGCAGCAAAAGGTGGCGCTACAACGTATTAACGCAAGGGGGCCGAATAATATTGCACGCCCCACTTTTCAGTTTTTTATTTCTAAAAAAAGTTTAAAATATCCAATAAATTTCGTTCCACTTCACGATTGTGTCCCACTTGTTGTTGATTCTTCACAAAAAATTAAAATTTCATATCGTTATGTTTGAAGCCTGAAATGTGGCAAAAGGTTGAAAAGTTCAAGGGGGCTGAATACTTTTGCAAGGCACTGTATATATATATATATATATATATACAGTATATATATACAGTGTATCACAAAAGTGAGTACACCCCTCACATTTCTGCAAATATTTCATTATATCTTTTCATGGGACAACACTATAGACATGAAACTTGGATATAACTTAGAGTAGTCAGTGTACAACTTGTATAGCAGTGTAGATTTACTGTCTTCTGAAAATAACTCAAGACACAGCCATTAATGTCTAAATGGCTGGCAACATAAGTGAGTACACCCCACAGTGAACATGTCCAAATTGTGCCCAAATGTGTCGTTGTCCCTCCCTGGTGTCATGTGTCAAGGTCCCAGGTGTAAATGGGGAGCAGGGCTGTTAAATTTGGTGTTTTGGGTACAATTCTCTCATACTGGCCACTGGATATTCAACATGGCACCTCATGGCAAAGAACTTAAAGGTTGGCTTTAAAAAATAGACACATGAGTGCTGCGAGCATTGCTGCAGAGGTTGAAGACGTGGGAGGTCAGCCTGTCAGTGCTCAGACCATACGCCGCACACTGCATCAACTCGGTCTGCATGGTCGTCATCCCAGAAGGAAGCTGACGCACAAGAAAGCCCGCAAACAGTTTGCTGAAGACAAGCAGTCCAAGAACATGGATTACGGGAATGCCCTGTGGTCTGACGAGACCAAGATAAACTTGTTTGGCTCAGATGGTGTCCAGCATGTGTGGCGGCGCCCTGGTGAGAAGTACCAAGACAACTGTATCTTGCCTACAGTCAAGCATGGTGGTGGTAGCATCATGGTCTTGGGCTGCATGAGTGTTGCTGGCACTGGGGAGCTGCAGTTCATTGAGGGAAACATGAATTCCAACATGTACTGTGACATTCTGAAACAGAGCATGATCCCCTCCCTTCGAAAGCTGTTTTCCAACAGGATAACGACCCCAAACACAACCTCCAAGATGACAACTGCCTTGCTGAGGAAGCTGAAGGTAAAGGTGATGGACTAAACCCAATTGAGCACCTGTGGCGCATCCTCAAGTGGAAGGTGGAGGAGTTCAAGGTGTCTAACATCCACCAGCTCCGTGATGTCATCATGGAGGAGTGGAAGAGGATTCCAGTAGCAACCTGTGCAGCTCTGGTGAATTCCATGTGTTGAGTTATTTTCAGAAGACAGTAAATCTACACTGCTATACAAGCTGTACACTGACTACTCTAAGTTGTATCCAAGTTTCATGTCTATAGTGTTGTCCCATGAAAAGATATAATGAAATATTTGCAGAAATGTGAGGGGTGTACTCACTTTTGTGATACACTGTATATATGTATATACTGTATATATATATATATATATATATAAACAGCCCTGACCCGTCGAGGCATGGGCTGCCAAAGTTAACGCGATAATAACGCATTAACGCTATCTCAATTTAACGCGATTAAAAAAAATAGTGCCGTTAACACAAATTCTATTTGGCTCTGCGAGTCATCCGTAGTTCATGTTGAGACTTGACCGTGCACGGCATCTCTCATTAAGACAGCGTTTCTCTAAGTGTGGGGGGCGCAGAGGCATGACAGGGGGGGCGCGTCTGACTGGTAGAACCAACTTTTTAACGTCGGACTTGCCACCGTTTGTTTCATTTGCGGTTTGTTAACATAATGTAACCGAGCGTCGTAGTGATGCACTTGCTTAATAAAGAAATAAATACACGGTATATTCACAAATTGTCGGGAGCAAAACACTTTATTCTATATTTATTATATAACACTTTCTGTTATGGTACCGAATAGCGGACAGCTAGAGTCATCGCGTTAGCCAAGCATGCTATTCCATGAACTATGGAAGCCCCAAAGGGTCAAAACACACTCACTTCGTGTAGAAACGTCCATCAATACAACCACAGAAAAGTCTGTTACAATAACTACGCCTTATCCCACCTAAAGCACCGCTGATCTACAATGTTTGCTGATGGAGAAATTTTAACCTACAATCTGACATATATACAAAGTCAAGGGTCTCTGCTGGATAGTATTACTGCCTAGTATGTGAGTGAATAAAACTCCCTTACAGTTTTCTCTTGTCCCAGCAGTTTTTAACATTTAGCATAAAATGTGTTCACCATTTTAATTGTAACATTTCACTTAAAAATACTTGTTTTCTATAACATTTACACAGATTTTTTTTAAATGCGATTAATCGCTATTAACTATATGAAATTCTGAGATTAATCGCGATTAAAAATTTTAATCGTTTGACAGCCCTAATACAGTATATACTGTATATATATATACTGTGTAATATATAGTATATATAAAAGTTTCTGCTTCATTCTTTAGTTTTGATCTTTTATCTGTTTTCTTTCTTTTGTAGCAGTCTGGTTTGGGAAGAGCACTTTCACTTTGTTTTTCATCACAGCAAACATCCAGTTCATTGCTGGTGATTTTTCTTCCTTTCTCGGCCTGTCACGGTTCTTTTATTTCTTTTTAAAAGTGCACCTGTGTGATACGAAATAAACATTACAAGAAAAATGGGAATTGTACACACTCAAATTTGTTTTTCTTTTTAGAAGAACTTTTAATGGGTGGCTGGCTTTACCGCATCAGGCTTTTATTGCAATATTTCATCATGGCGGAAATAAAAAAGATAACAGTCGAGGAAGATGGAAGGAACGATGACGCTACAAGTGCAGGGTACATGAGGATAAAGAGGGAAAACAAGAGGGGTGAACTGTTAAACCTCGGCCAGTTTACTGTGAACTGCGATGGCGTTTTAGCCATTAGAAGGAAGTCAATACTTTATAAACACAGTTTTCTGCAAAGTCGTTCTAGCATTCATACAAACAAACTGATGCTGATGTGGTGAAGTATAACTATCTTTAACTTCCCTCATTTTAACACAAGGAGGTTGCTGTCCTCCTGTTGCAAACCCTTTGCCCCAAAATTACGACTGTATTCTCAAAGTTAAAAACTAACACTGGCACTAAAGTGCTGTAGAGTCCTCTTTTAAGTTAAGAAACAAAAATAAAGTCAGCAATTCACCCAGCAACCAGCACAGAAAGGGTTAACACTTAAACATAATAGCTCATTTCTTTTCTTATGAGCTGTTACACTGATCAGCCATAACATTAAAACCACCTCCTTGTTTCTACACTCACTGTCCATTTTATCAGCTCCACTTACCATATAGAAGCACTTTGTTGTTCTACAATTACTGACTGTAGTCCATCTGTTTCTCTACAAGCTTTGTTAGCCTCCTTTTATGGTGTTCTTCAATGGTCAGGACTCTCCCAGGACCACTACAGTGCAGGTATTATTTAGGTGGTGGGTCATTCTCAGCACTGCAGTGACACTGACATGGTGGTGGTGTGTTAGTGTGTGTTGTGCTGGTATAAGTGGGTAAGACACACCAATGGTGATGAAGTTTTTAAACACCTCACTGTCCCTGCTGGACTGAGAATAGTCCATTAACCAAAAATATATCCAGCCAACAGTGTCCTGTGACCACTGATGAAGGTCTAGAAGATGACCAACTTAAACAGCAGCAATAGATGAGCGCTCGTCTCTGACTTTACATCTACAAGGTAGGAGTGTCTAATAGAGTGGGCAGTGAGTGGACACGGTATTTACAAACTCCAGCAGCACTGCTGCATCTGATCCACTCATACCAGCACATCACACACTAACACACGACCACCATGTCAGTGTCACTGCAGTGCTGAGAACACCTAATCCAACACCTAATACAACACCTAAATAATACCTGCTCTGAGGTGGTCCTGTGGGGGTCCTGACCATTGAAGAACAGCATGAAAGGGGCTAACAAAGCATGCAGAGAAACAGATGGACTACAGTCAGTAATTGTAGAACCTACAAAGTGCTTCTATATGGTAAGTGTAGCTGATAAAAATGGACAGTGAGTGTAGAAACAAGAAGGTGGTTTTAATGTTATGGCTGATCAGTGTATGTTCATTGAAAACATATTTATTTACTCAGGCTTTTGATTAGTCTTTCCAAACTAGGGGTGTGTAGCTCCGGTCCTGGATGTCTGGGGTCTGGGCAGTCTGGTGCTCTCATGTTTGTCAGATTTGGTGGCGCTGACTACCCCCTATTTCTTTCAATTTAACATAACTAATTACTTCCACTGTCTTCCACTGCTGGGGACCCTGATCACATCTGAGGAGGGTATATTTGCACACGGCCCAACTCCTTCTTATTCGACCATTCATCAGTGGATTCATGGGTGAGGCCAGTCTTATGCATGGAGAGTCATGCACTGATCTCATCTTTGGGCTACTAACCAGGGTCTTTACAGAGCGTCGAAGACCCAATCCCCTTTTTAGTCCGGTCTTTTTCCACACAGCAGACTAGTGGCTAATTTTGTTTGCTGCAAGCATTGCCAATTGTGCCTGCTTGAGGGTGACGGGTAGCAGAGCTTAGATTCGAACTCTGAGAGTTCACACAATGGGGGCAACTTGCCATAAAGCTTGTGAAAACAAAGCCCGCCCATTTAGAGGAAAGATGTGATTGGTCAGTTTTACTGTCTTTCATAGAAAAACTATTACTAAGCCCACTGAGATATTTGTAGCTGCCCTGAAGTTCTTTTCATGACAATTAAGGGCGACAAAGGGAGTTCTTTATTCTAGCCCTTCACATTCCCACACAAATTAAATAGGCTGGTATGAAGGATTCATTTGCTTAGATGTTAGTTTAAATGCAGATGAATAATATAGGATTTGATTAAGTGTTATACTACATTATAAAATATATTAATTATTTTTAGAATATCTTAGGCCCTCTCCAAGGTTCTACAGGGCCCTGACGGTACCACTGTGGAAAAGCAATACAGTACAGACGATGTGTTTTAAATGAATTCAGAAAGAAAATATCTCCATATTCCCTTTGAACTGTGGCTCAGCACCACGTGACCGGTTCTACAAAGGAAAGCTTTGGGATGTGTGGGTAAAGCAGTGCCAGTCGGCAATGGCACCAAGTACAACAGAGCAAGAAATCAGGAGAGGGACATAAGTGGCCACTTTGCCGTCTAGTCACGTTCTTTAAAGTCACAGAATTTTCACCAATGAATAACCTGTCAGGCTCAGTGAATACATTCAATCCAGAATTAATTACATTCCTTTAAAAAATTTAATTTATTTAACTCAGCTGATCCGTTAGCATGATTTTTTAAATGTATTAACAGCATTTAATCAGACTATTTTATAGCTGGAGGATTATGGGTCTTATATAGATACTTAAGGTACATTTTCAAACCTGTTTACTCTCAAGATCAATTATTTTATAAGCTACTCTCACTATACAGTTGAACTTTGCGAGTATAAAAATACTGACTGTATAGCCCACTTGTTGCTCAGCACACATTGTCACTTCCCTGCACTACATATGGTAATCCAAAGGGACCAACCTAGGATTCCTACTAACCAGATATTTCATGTTTTATCGCTTAACTTAAAAATGAAATTAATCATTTCATTTATTAATAAACATTCATTCCTGCATTTCAGACCTGCAAGACATTCCAAAAAAAGTTGGAACAGGGGTAATTTAGGGCTAGTAATGAGGTGAAAAAACTAAATAATGATGTGATTCCAAACAGGCGATGTCAACATGTGATTGTAATCATGGTTTGGTACAAAAGCAGGTAAGGCTGAGTCTTTGATGAGCATAGATGATCAGAGGATCTCCAGATCCAGTCCACCAAATGCATGAGAAAAATATTGTATGAACCTCAAAGAAAGATTGGAAGGGATTTGCACATTTCTCCCTCTACAGTGCATAATATCAGTAAACAATTCAAGGAATAAGGAGGGATTTCAGTGCGTAAAGGCCACGGGGGCAAACATGAGCTGAACGCCCGTTATTTTTGATCCCTCAGACGACACTGCATCAAGAACCGCCACTCAACAATAGCTGATATAATCACATGGGTGAGAGATTACTTTGGCACACCTTTGTCAAGCACTACAATACAGAGCTACAATGCTGATCACTCCAGATGCTCAAACTAGTTCTGTTTCTGTTAAGAAAAGGTACATAAATGAAAGTACTAGTTCTCAGTTTATGGAGGCCATAGCTATATCACCAACTTTAATTGCAGAGTCAGTTGATGAACTCCTGGATAACTTTAACGTGAAAATATTGACTGTCATGGATGTGGTTGCCCCGGTAAAAGTCATGAAAATGTTGAGCAAACAGAAAGCACCATGGCGTAACACAATGATGGTAATAGCTCTGAAAAGAGAATGCAGGACAGCTGAACGTAAGTGGAGGAAAACTAAACTTCAAATCCACTATGATCTCTATAAGCGCCAGAACCTCTGTCCACAGAGAAATGTAATGAATTTGCTCATTTCTTCTGTGAAAAAATCAAAACTATTAGACTGACCATCAACGCCACTTAGTCAAACGATGAAACCATGCTGCCCCTACAGACACCTAAAAATAACATGACTATTATGTCACAATTTAATACAATAGACCAAAAAACACTGGAGAAAACAGTTCAGCATCTTAAATCATCGACATGTTGTCTCGACATACTGCCATCTGAATTTTTTAAAACTATTTTTAACTCTGTAAAAACTGATTTGCAACAAATAGTTAATGGCTCACTAGAATCAGGCGTTTTCCCAAAGTCACGGAAAACAGCTGCCATTAAGCCACTCCTAAAAAAGAGAACTCTGGATGCGTCTGTGTTAAACAACTACTCAAATCTTCCTTTCATAGCTAAGGTCATTGAGAAAGTTGTTTACAATCAAGTCAGCAGTTTTTTGAATTCCAGTGGTTATTTTGACAAATTTCAGTCAGGCTTTCGAGCTCACCACAGCACTGAAACGGCTCTCATAAAAGTGTTAAATGATCTACGGCTGAATACTGACTCGGGTAAAATATCAGTTCTGGTTTTACTGGATCTTAGTGCTGCCTTTGACACTGTAGATCATAGAATTGCTGGATAGGTTGGAAAACTGGGTTGGACTTTCCGGAACAGTCCTTAATTGGTTCAGGTCTTATTTAGAAGACCGGAGTTACTTCGTCACTTTTGGCAGCTGTGAATCTGACAGAGTGGCTATGACATGTGGAATCCCCCAGGGATCAGTTCTCGGACCTCTTCTGTTCAATCCTTATATGCTGCCATTAGGCCAAATGCTACAGGCTAACAACATTGATTACCATAGTTATGCAGATGACACACAGATATACAGTGTATCACAAAAGTGAGTACACCCCTCACATTTCTGCAGATTTTTAAGTATATCTTTTCATGGGACAACACTGACAAAATGACACTTTGACACAATGAAAAGTAGTCTGTGTGCAGCTTATATAACAGTGTAAATTTATTCTTCCCTCAAAATAACTCAATATACAGCCATTAATGTCTAAACCACCGGCAACAAAAGTGAGTACACCCCTTAGTGAAAGTTCCTGAAGTGTCAATATTTTGTGTGGCCACCATTATTTCCCAGAACTGCCTTAACTCTCCTGTGCATGGAGTTTACCAGAGCTTCACAGGTTGCCACTGGAATGCTTTTCCACTCCTCCATGACGACATCACGGAGCTGGCGGATATTCGAGACTTTGCACTCCTCCACCTTCCGCTTGAGGATGCCCCAAAGATGTTCTATTGGGTTTAGGTCTGGAGACATGCTTGGCCAGTCCATCACCTTTACCCTCAGCCTCTTCAATAAAGCAGTGGTCGTCTTAGAGGTGTGTTTGGGGTCATTATCATGCTGGAACACTGCCCTGCGACCCATTTTCCGGAGGGAGGGGATCATGCTCTGCTTCAGTATTTCACAGTACTTATTGGAGTTCATGTGTCCCTCAATGAAATGTAACTCCCCAACACCTGCTGCACTCATGCAGCCCCAGACCATGGCATTCCCACCACCATGCTTGACTGTAGGCATGACACACTTATCTTTGTACTCCTCACCTGATTGCCGCCACACATGCTTGAGACCATCTGAACCAAACAAATTAATCTTGGTCTCATCAGACCATTGGACATGGTTCCAGTAATCTATGTCCTTTGTTGACATGTCTTCAGCAAACTGTTTGCGGGCTTTCTTGTGTAGAGACTTCAGAAGAGGCTTCCTTCTGGGGTGACAGCCATGCAGACCAATTTGATGTAGTGTGCGGCGTATGGTCTGAGCACTGACAGGCTGACCCCCCACCTTTTCAATCTCTGCAGCAATGCTGACAGCACTCCTGCGCCTATCTTTCAAAGACAGCAGTTGGATGTGACGCTGAGCACATGCACTCAGCTTCTTTGGACGACCAACGCGAGGTCTGTTCTGAGTGGACCCTGCTCTTTTAAAACGCTGGATGATCTTGGCCACTGTGCTGCAGCTCAGTTTCAGGGTGTTGGCAATCTTCTTGTAGCCTTGGCCATCTTCATGTAGCGCAACAATTCGTCTTTTAAGATCCTCAGAGAGTTCTTTGCCATGAGGTGCCATGTTGGAACTTTCAGTGACCAGTATGAGAGAGTGTGAGAGCTGTACTACTAAATTGAACACACCTGCTCCCTATGCACACCTGAGACCTAGTAACACTAACAAATCACATGACATTTTGGAGGGAAAATGACAAGCAGTGCTCAATTTGGACATTTAGGGGTGTAGTCTCTTAGGGGTGTACTCACTTCTGTTGCCGGTGGTTTAGACATTAATGGCTGTATATTGAGTTATTTTGAGGGAAGAATAAATTTACACTGTTATATAAGCTGCACACAGACTACTTTTCATTATGTCAAAGTGTCATTTTGTCAGTGTTGTCCCATGAAAAGATATACTTAAATATCTGCAGAAATGTGAGGGGTGTACTCACTTTTGTGATACACTGTATCTGGCTCTCTCACCAGATGATTACAGCCCAATAGATTCACTGTGTCAGTGTCTGGAGGACATCAATAACTGGATGAGCCAGAATTTTTTACAGTTAAATAAGGACAAAACAGAGATTGTTGTGTTTGGCAGCAAAGAAAAGAGGACCAGTGTCAGTGAACACCTCAGTTCCCGGGCTCTAAAAACCAAAGACCAAGTCCGAAATCTTGGCGTTCTAATAGACTCAGATCTCACATTCACCAGCCATATAAAAACCATCACCAAAACAGCCTTCTACCATCTTAGAAATATAGCCATAATCAAGGGTCTAGTGTGCCAACAAGACCTAGAGAAGCTGATCCATGCTTTTATCTCCAGTAGGGTGGACTATTGTAATGGTCTCTTAACTGGACTTCCCAAAAAGACCATTAAACAGTTACAGCTCATTCAGAACGCTGCTGCTAGAGTTTTAACTAAGACGAAGAGAACTGAGCACATCACTCCAGTTCTAAAATCTCTGCACTGGCTTCCGGTTAGTTACAGAATAGAATTTAAAGTGCTGCTACTGGTCTATAAATCACTGAATGGGTTAGGCCCAGAATACATCTCAGAAATGTTTAGAGAATATAAACCCAGTAGATCTCTTAGATCCATGGACTCAGGTCAGCTAGTTGAGCCCAGAGTCCAAACTAAACATGGTGAAGCAGCATTTAGCTGTTGGGCTGCATATAACTGGAACAGACTGCCAGGAGATATTAGATGTTCCTTAAATGTAGAAATCTTTAAATCCAGGTTAAAAACTTTTCTTTTTTCTTGTGCCTATGATTGAGCTCAAAATTTTTGCTATTACCCTCATTTTACCATATTTCTTTTAGTTTTTCATGCTCTTCTAAATTGTAGTGTAAATTTTACTATATTTTCTTTTAGTTTTCATGTTCTTAATTTTTTATCTCTCTTGTTTTAATTTCATATTCCCTAAATTGTAGGTTATATTTTACAATATTTTCTTTTCATTTTTCATGTCCTTAATTTTTTATCTCTCTTGTTTGAATTTCATGTTGTCTTAATTGTAACTAAATGTTTGCAAGAAGTCTTTCTGAGGTTCTAGATCTCAGGAATGTTTTAATGCTTTTAATAAATTTTTTCCTTATGTAAAGCACTTTGAATTGCCACTGTGTATGAAAGGTGCTATACAAATAAACTTGCCTTGCCTTGCAAAAAAAAAAAGCCTTATGTTAGCCAGGTCCAGAAGTGGCGTCGACTTTTTTGGGCTCGGAGGCATCCAGGATGGACCATCACACAGTGGAAACGTGTATTGTGGTCAGATAAATCAGCATTCCAGGTCTTTTTTGGGAAAAAATGGATGCCGTGTGCTCCGGACCAAAGACAAAAAGGACCATCCATACTGTTATCAGCAACAAGTCCAAAAGCCAGGGTCTGTCATGGTATGGGGCTGTATCAGTGCTCTTGGCAAAGGTCATTTACACTTCTGTGATGCAGCATTAATGCAGAAAAGTACAGAAAAGAGATCTTAGAGCAACATATGCTGCCTTCAAGACGTCATCTTTTTCAGGGTCTCCTCAGTCTCCTCTGTGCCAAAACGTCTTTTAAGTGTGTTGAAAAGAAATGGCAACATTACAAAGCGGTGAATGCTTTACTGTCCCAACTTTTTTGGAATGTGTTGCACCAGACAAAACATAAAATATCGTTCATCCTGTCTGCAATGAAATAAAAGTCAAGGTAAATGTAAGAAACTCTGTGTTCATAAAATGTCAGATTTAATGCTTTGTACTTACATTCTAAATCTTATTATTTCCTATTCTTTAGGATAAGTCTTTGACAAGTAGCCACAAGTGGAATATTAATACCATTTTGACTAAATTGTTCATGTAGTCTTTAAAGTGAAAAGTCTTTTATTCACCTTGGCAACAGCTAGACTAAAACTCTGTCCCTCTCAGCCTGCTGATGAATCTTTTATCCTTTGTTTCTGCTTCAACTTCCTTGACTTTTGAAATGCTCTCTTGACTGGTAATACGCTTCAGATTGTTCATTTATTATCTATCAAAGATCAAGATCTTACCAACACGTTCCTGTCCCAGTAGTTTCAGCCTCAGATACTTTGTCCTCAGAATGAAAAGTAAGGGGAAAAAAGCAACTGCTACACTGCCTAGATCAGACCACCACTCCATACTTTTAAAATGAAATAGACGAGCACTTATCAGAATGACTACTGTGACATAAAGATGTCCAAGACATTAAATCAAAGCGTCTTCATCTCAAATCTGTATATATACACACTGATCAGTCATAACATTAAAACCACCTCCTTGTTTCTACACTCACTGTCCATTTTATTAACTCCACTTACCATATAGAAGCACTTTGTAGTTCTACAATTACTGACTGTAGTCCATCTGTTTCTCTGCATACGTTTTTAGCCTGCTTTCACCCTGTTCTTCAATGGTCATGACTCCCACAGGACCACCACACAGTAGGTATTATTTGGGTGGTGGATCATTCTCAGCACTGCAGTGACACTGACATGGTGGTGTGTTGGTGAGTGGATCAGACACAGCAGTGCTGATGGATTTTTAAACACCTCACTGTCACTGCTGAACTGTGAATAGTCCACCAACCAAAACTATATCCAAGCTATTTACAATATGCTAACACACTACCAACAGTAAGTATTGTATTGTAATTATAATTAACCTTAAGCTTGTGCACTGCATTACCTTACAAACTTACTAAATTTGTTGATGGTCAGCATCCTGTTTAATTTACTGTTTTTGTTAATTTACAGTACACACACACACACACACACACACACACCTATATATCCCTATTAGTGAGGTAAAGACTTTTGACTATACAAGTCAACATCGACTTGGTGTCAACCACGTACTAAATAATAGGGTTAGAATTAATTCAGTTATTTATGTGGTTATTTAAGTTGATGAATGGATGGGTTTTTTTTAGGCATTTATGTTTTTTTGTAAAATAGGTGGATCTATGCTACATGGATAGACAGATGGATGGATGAATAAATTGATGGATAGACAAATGTTGTTGTTTTTTTTTACTTTTTTAAGGCACATACATTTTTCTATAAAAATAGGTGGGTCTTTGCTACATGGATAGATGATTGGATGAATGGATGGTGGATGGATTTTAACTTTTTTGAGGCATAAATATCTTTCTGTAAAAGTAGGTGGATCTTTGATAGAAGAATGGATGGATGAGTAGATGGATGGATGGATGGATGGATGGATAAATAAATGGATGGATGGATGGATGGATAAATAAATGAATGGATGGATGGATAAATAAATTAATGGATGGATGGATAAATAAATTAATGGATGGATGGATAAGTAAATGGATAGATGGATGGATAAATAAATGGATGGATGGATAAATATATGGATGGATGGATGGATAAGTAAATGGATGGATGGATGGATGGATAAATAAATGGATGGATGGATAAATATATGGATGGATGGATGGGTGGATAAGTAAATGGATGGATGGATGGATAAGGAAATGGATGGATGGATAAATATATGGATGGATGGATGGGTGGATAAGTAAATGGATGGATGGATAAGTAAATGGATGGTTGGATGGATAAATAAATGGATGGATGGATGTGTGGATAAATAAATGGATGGATGGATAAGTAAATGGATGGATGGATGGATAAGTAAATGGATGGATGGATGGATAAGTAAATGGATGGATGGATGGATGGATAAATAAATGGATGGATGGATGGGTGGATAATTAAATGGAAGAATAAATGGATAAATAAACGGATATATGGATCTATGTATGGATGGATGGTGGATGGATGATTTTAACTTTATCTTTCTGTAAAAGTAGCTGGATCTTTGCTACATTGATGGATGGATAGATGGATGATTGATGGATGGGGTTATTTTTTATTATTATTTGATTTGAGGCATCTACGACTTTCTGTAAAATAGGTGGATATTTGCTACACGGATTAATGGCTGAATGGATGGCTGGATTTGAACTTTTTTGAGGCATGTACATCTTTCTGTAAGGGTAGGTGGATATTTGCTACATGGATAGATGGATGGATGGATGGATGGATGGATGGATGGATGGTTGATAAATGGATGGTTGATAAATGGATTTTTTTTGTTGGATAAACTTTTTTAAAGCATGTACCTCTTTCTGCTACATCGAGTGATGATAAATTCTGAACTGAAGCAACAGAGATTTAAATGCCTGGCTTGTGAATTGCTATCACACTATTACACCTCCGCTTCACACTGTGTACTGACATAAAACAACACCTCTGTTAGAACATTCTCCTTCTCACCTACAGAGCCCTTTTAGGCCCTGCACCTTTTTTTTTCTTTACATATTATAGAATATTTTATCAGAGGAATATTTAGTTTATCGTGCAGACTTCTGTTTCTGTTTAAGTACAGTGCTGTATAAAAGTCATGTATCTCCTTGATGGCTTCTTTTTTGTCACATAAATATAACAAACAACAGTACATTCTGATATACATTATCTCCATTTGTATTTACCTAATTTTCCTGTGCATTTTGGTAACCTCTGCTAGTCGCACAACACCCACGCTGGCCACACTATTCTACCAACACCTGAGAAGCCGCCAGCCATTGATACTTATAGACAGCCTTAGCAGATTTGAAGATTCAGATCGTGTCAGATGGACTACAGTCAGTAATTGTAGAACTACAAAGTGCTTCTATATGGTAAGTAAAGCTGATAAAAGGGACAGTGAGTGTAGAATCAAGGAGGTGGTCATAATGTTATGCTTGATCAGTGTATGTCCATCTAGTGACCAGCAATGAGATGAAGATATAGATTAAAGCATTACTATATTACCCACAGCTCACCAGGCCGAGTTGTTGGGCATTTGTAAGCTGTGTCATTCTCATTTGGTACACAGAGTGCTTGTCTGCAGTCTCAAATCATTACAGCAGTGATGTATTATTTGTGGAACCTTTCATCTCGCTCTAATTACAATCCCAGCAGGAATTCTTTATTGAAAATCTATTTAATTATACAATTACACTTAACTTGTTTGCAGAAAATCAACCATTAATGTCATATTTCAAATGATGGAATAATTTTCCACGTGTTTAAAGATTGCCTAGAGACTTTGTCATTGACACTGCATGTACCAAAGAGAAACATCTGTGTAGAGACCTGAAGTAGCCAGTTTACAGACACGTACACATTTAATCTGACAGAGGTTGTGAGGATCTGTCATGACGAACTGGATGAATTGCCCAAATCCCCTTTGTAGAGAGATATCAGTTATATTCAAATATTTAAAAAACAACATATGTTTAATATATTATTTTAGAATGAATAGAAGTGAATAGAATGCCTTTATTTGTTATACGTACACTGATCAGCCATAACATTAAAACCACCTACTTGTTTCTACACTCACTGTCCATTTTATCAGCTCCACTTACCATGTAGAAGCACTTTGTATTTCTACAATTACTGACTGTAGTCCATCTGTTTCTCTGCATGCTTTGTTAGCCCCCTTTCATGCTGTTCTTCAATGGTCAGGACTCTCTCAGGACCACCACAGAGCAGGTATTATTTGGGTGGTGGATCATTTTCAGCACTGCAGTGTGCCAGTATGAGTGGATCAGGCACAGCAATGCTGCTGGAGTTTCTAAACACCTCACTGTCCCCGCTGGACTAAGAATAGTCCACCAACCAAAAATATACAGCCAACAGCACCATGTGGGCAGCATCTTGTGACCACTGATAAAGATCTCAAAGATGACCAACGCAAACAGCAGCAATAGATGAGCGATCGTCTCTGACTTTTCATCTACAAGGTGGACCAGCTAGTCAGAAGTTTCTAATAGAGTGGACAGTGAGCACTCCAGTGCTGAGAATGATCCACCACCTAAAAAATACCTGCTCTGTGGTGTTTCTGACCATTGAAGAACAGGGTGAAAGCAGGCTAAAAAAGTATGTAGAGAAATAGATGGACTACAGTCAGTAATTGTAGAACTACAAATTGCTTCTATATGGTAAGTGGAGCTGATAAATTGGACAGTGTGTGTAGAAACCAGGAGGTGGTTTTAATGTTATGGCTGATCGGTGTATACATATACAAATGTACAGTACAACACGTATCCCAGCTTGTTTCTAAGCTGGGGTCAGAGTGCAGGGTCAGCCATTGTATGGCGTTCCTGGAGCCGAGAGTGTAAAGGACCTTGCTCAAGGGTCCAACAGTGGCTGCATGACAGAGCTGGGATTTGAAGTCTTAACTCTTCAATTTATAGCCCAAAGCTCTACACACTGTAGGCTACCACTGTACCACTGTTTTGGAACATTATGTGTAGATTAATGGGCAATTATATCCATTCCAAATCAAATCCACAACACAATATAGTGTGCAAAAAGCCAAGGGGTCTAAGTACTTTCCAAATCCACTGTACACCGATGAGGCAAAACATTATGACCACTGACAGGTGAAGTGAATAACACTGATTATCTCTTCATCACGACACCTGTTAGTGGGTGGGATATATTAGGCAGCAGGTGAACATTGTGATGTCTACACAACTGGGTCAGATTGCACAACTGCATCTCCAAAACTGCAGCTCTTGTGGGGTGTTCCCGGTCTGCAGTGGTCAGTATCTATCAAGAGTGGTCCAAAGAAGGAACAGTGGTAAACCGGCGACAGGGTCATGGGCGTCTAAAGCTCACTGATACACGTGTGGAGCAAAAGAGGGACCAACACAATATTAGGAAGGTGGTCATAATGTTATGCCTAATCGGTGTATATCTGCCATTGATTCTACATTGGTAAGAACGTACAGTCTAAAACAGTCAAAACCACACCTTGTCAGCACTTTTTTAGATGCTTTACTTTACTAGGTAGCAAAGGGCTTAAAAAGAACTATACACACCTTTTCATGGCCTGGGATGAGGGCTCTTGAACCCATCTTGCGATGCCCGACGTCAACCTTCCATGACCCATGTGGTATGACAGTGGCTGGTTCTGAAAACAGCTTACAAGGTCCGAAGCTTCCTAGGACTGGTGTCATACCAACACAGCTTTATAAAGAGCTTTGCAGAGTTCTCCCACCCACTGCACCATCTCACAAAAAAAGGGAGAGGTTTCCAGTGGATAGGAAAGACAACAAGCCTTTGATGGACTACATAAGACACCAACAACAGCCAGACACATGAGATGGGAAGTGAGTGATGCTCTTTTTAGCCGTGCTAAGCTGGCAGGAGAGGAATAACCGAATGTGTGTGACCGAATGGGAATTCCCAAACTCTCCCACTCTTACCTGCATGGGCAGCGGTTCACGCTCTGGACCGGCAGCTCCTCTCTAAGCAGGCTGCTCAGATTCAAGGGCAGCTGGCCGGGCGGCTGGAGATATTACAAGCCTTCCAGTTTGACACGGTGCAATCAGGTGCCCAAAAGGTCCCGGTGACTGTGTCTTGCTGGAGGCGGAAAGAAAATACACAAGGCACTTGTGAGCCTGTGAGCCGTTGTGCAAGTACAGAGCCAATGCAATGCAGTAGCATCTAAAGTGCTGCAGTGACCAGTTATAATTGAGGATACAGGCATAGATGTTGTCATGGACTCCACTAGACCCCTGAAGGTGTGCTGTGGTATCTGGCACCAAGATGTTAGCAGCAGGTCCTTTAACTCCTGATCTGGGAGAATTTGGAGGCCAAGTCAACACCTCAAACTGGTTGTTGTGCTCCTCAAACCATTCCTGAACCAGTTTTGCATTGTGGCAGGGCGCATTATCCTGCTAAAAGAGGCCACACCCATCAGGGAATACCGTTTCCATGAAAGGTCCATGGTCTGCAACAATGCTTAGGTATGTGGTAAGTAACATCCACATGGATGGCAGGACACAAGGTTTCCCAGCAGAACATTACCCAAAGCTTCACACTGCCTTCTTCCCATAGTGCATCCACGTGCACCCGGCCATCCACATGATGTAAAAGAAAACATGATTAATCAGACCAGGCCACCTTCTTCCATAGCTCCGTGGTCCAGGTCCGATGCTCACGTGCCCACTGTTGGCGCATTCGGCGATGTACAGGGGTCATTACGGGCACCCTGACTGGTCTGCGGCTATGTAGCCCCATAAGCAACAAACAGTGATGATCTGTGTATTCTGACACCTTTCTATCAGAACCAGCATTAACTTCTTCAGCAATTTGAGCTACAGTAGCTCGTGTGTTGGATCAGACCACACGGGCATCAATGAGCCTTGGCCATCGATGACCCTGTCGCCGGTTTATCACTGTTCCTTTCTTGGACCACTTTTGATAGATACTGACCACTACAGACCGGAAACACCCCACAAGAGCTGCAGTTTTGGAGATTCTCTGACCCAGTCGTCTAGCCATCACAATTTGGCCCTTGTCGCCCATTTTTCCTGCTTCTAACACATTAACTCTGTGGGTAAAATGTTCACTTGTTGCCTAATATATCCCACCCACTAACAGGTAGCAACAATTTTTACAATTATTATTATTAACTCAACAAAGCCCTAAAAATGTACATATTTACTGTAAGTGAGGACTTAACCCCCCCCTGCTACTATGAATCATCCATCTAATTCAGATCCACCCACCCGCCTTTTGTTTACACAAATATGATTTAATCAGGAAGGGCAACAAAGCATCAGTACTCGAGTTGTCAGTCCCGTTATAATAAACAGAACCTTTCAGCAGAGGAAACAGGTCATCCACCTAGTCATCAGTGTTTTCAGAACATGATGAATCAAGGCTTTCCATCAGCATCTTAACCTCCACTTTAAATACAGTGAGTGAAAACTGTATTCAGCCACTTGTGGTTTTGTTATTTAACGTGATTTAAATGCATGAGATTGAACTTTTAAAAAATGGAATACTGTAGTTTGCAGTATGAGCAGTAAACAATATGCTTAAAATCTTAATTAAGAATGTAAAATGTACTTCACAACAGTACATCACAAGCATAGAATTACTGCTATAATGTCAAGCTACACCAATACTGTCCATTTATCAGCTCCACTTACCATATAGAAGCAATTTGTAGTTCTACAATTACTGACTGTAGTCCATCTGTTTCTGTACATACTTTTTAGCCTGCTTTCACCCTGTTCTTCAATGGTCAGGACCCTCAGCACTGCAGTGATACTGGGGACCACTGGGGACATGGTTGTGGTGTGTTAGTGTGTGTCGTGCTGGTATGAGTGGATTAGACACAGCGGCGCTGCTGGAGTTTTTAAACACCTCACTCTCACTGCTGGACTGAGAATAGTCCAACAACCAAAAACATCCAGCCAACAGCACCCCGTGGGCGGCATTCTGTGACCATTGATGAAGGTCTAGAAGATGACCAACTCAGCACAAACAGCAGCAATAGATGAGCGATCGTCTCTGACTTTACATCTACAAGGTGGACTAACTAGGTAGGAGTGTCTAATAGAGTGGACAGTGAGTGGACACAGTATTTAAAAACATCAGCAGCGCTGCTGTGTCTGATCCACTCATACCAGCACAACACACACTAACACACCACCACCATGTCAGTGTCACTGCAGTGCTGAGAATGATCCACCACCTAAATAATACCTGACCATTGAAGAACAGGGTGAAAGCAGGCTATAAAGGTATGTAAAGAAACCAGTCAGTAATTGTAGAACTATAAAGTGCTTCTATATGGTAAGTGGAGCTGATAAAATTGACAGTGTGTGTAGAAACAAGGAGGTGGTTTTAATGTTATGGCTGATCAGTGTATAAGTATGTTTATTTTATCCAATGTTATCACATTCACAGAGTCTTCGTGTGAGACTGGCGATTTGGGATGCAAGTCAAGAGGTTGATTAGACCACGCAATCACATCACTCCTTTAACTTCACTGTGTATTCTGACACCCTTCTATCAGAACCAGCATTAACTTCTTGGCAATTTGAGCTACAGTAGCTCGTCTGTTGGATCGCACCACACAGGCCAGCCTTCGCTCCCCACGTGCATGAATGAGCCTTGTCCGCCCAACCTTCCATTCTTGGACCACTTTTGATAGATACTGACCACTGCAGACCGGGAACACCCCACAAGAGCTTCAGTTTTGGAGATGCTCTGACCCAGTCGTCTAGCCATCACAATTTGGCCCTTGTCAAACTCGCTCAAATCCTTACGCTCGCCCATTTTTCCTGCTTCTAACACATCAACTTTGAGGATAAAATGTTCACTTGTTGCCTAATATATCCCACCCACTAACAGGTGCCGTAATGAAGAGATAATCAGTGTTATTCACTTCGCCTGTCAGTGGTCATAATGTTATGCCTAGTCGGTGTATCTTTAATGATATGTATTGCCCCATATCATAAGCTGAAGACAGCTATTTTTGTTTTCTTTAACCACTGTGCATTGTTTCAAAAGCTTTGGTGTATAAATTACACACATGAATGCTTGCACTTCTTTTTGTGAGAGAAGTTATGCATGAGGTATAGGAGAGAGGAGATGATTACAGTGCAGTTATTGTTCTCTCTACACTTAGCTGTCATTTTTAGCATCTAAATACAATAGTGTCAATGCATTGCTTTGTCTTTAGTTGCTAAGCTTTTGGTGGTGTGTTTTTTTTAAGACTGTATTAAATCTTAAACATGCATTTAACATTTTGTTTGCTGTGTCTTCGTCTTACTGGGCCAAACTTTCACTGCAAGAAGTCTGGATTATACTGTATGTCAGAACAAAGACTCATTATGAATTAAACAAATGCTTCCTGAATGCTGAGCTCAATACTAAGATCACATTCAAAGCTGTTGTGTCCCAAATTACACATTAATGTACTACATAGTCTAATTACCCTACTGACTTTATTTGTGTTTGTATTAGTTCTTCTTCTTTTCTTCCTTTTGTTCAACTACTGGAGGACAATAATTTTCCTCAGGATTAATAAAGTTACCTACCTACTCCGTACTTACTCCCTACCTACCTATTAACTCACTACCTACCTACCTTCTGCCTACTTACTCCTTACCTACCTACCTATACCTACCTACCTATCAACTCACTATCTACCTACCTACCTACTTTCCCACCTATCTACCTATTTACCTCCCTATCAACTCACTACTACCTACTGCCTACTTACTCCCAACCTACCTACCATCGTACCTACCTATATCACTACCTACCTACCTATTAATTTACTACCTACCTACCTACTTACCAATCTATCTACCTATATCTACCTATTCACCAACCAAGTACCTACCAACTTACTCCCTACCTACTTACCTATCTACCTACCTATCAACCCAATACCTACGTACTGCCTACTTACTCCCTACCTACTTACCAACCTACTTACCAACCTATCTACCTACTTATCTACCTATATCTACCTATTCACCAACCAAGTACCTACCAACTTACTCCCTACCTACTTACCTATCTACCTACCTATCAACCCACTACCTACCTACTGCCTACTTACTCCCTACCTACTTACCAACCTATCTACCTACTTATCTACCTATATCTACCTATTCACCAACCAAGTACCTACCAACTTACTGCCTACTTACTCCCTACCTACTTACCTACCTACCTATCAACCCACTACCTACCTACTGCCTAATTACTCCCTACCTACCAAATTACCTATCTACCTATACCTACCAATCTATCAACTCACTACCTACCTACCTAGTGCCTACTTACTCTCTACCTTGATACCTACCTATCAATTCACTACTTACTCCCTACCTACCTACCTAACTACCTATCAATCCACTACCTACCTACCTACTGTCTAATTACTCCCTACATACCTACCAACTTATCTACCTCTACCTACCCATTTACCAACCCACTACCTACCTACCTACTGCCTACTTACTCCCTACCTACCTACTGCCTACTAACCCACTACCTACCTACCTACTGCCTACTTACTCCCTACCTACCAACCTATCTACCTACTAATCTACTTATACCTACCCATTTACCAACCCACTACCTACCTACCTACTGCCTACTTACTCTCTACCTACCTACTGCCTACCAACCCACTACCTAACTACCTACTGCCTGTTATGTGGGAGAAAGAGGACTCAAGTGCGGAGATTGGGAAATAATAAATTTATAAATAGATATTTATATTAATAATTTATTATTATTTATTATTAATAAATAGAAAATAATGAACACAAAACACAAAACAGAAACAAAAACCAATCGAGGACCCCGATGGATGCCGCTGGGCGATGCAGGCTACAAAACAAAAAGGAAAAAAGTAAAAGATGCTGGACGCGAACCCCGGTCGTTTTGGAGGGAGCCGGGCGCGTTACCAGCGCGTTAATGTAGCACGGGTGAGCAAGTGTGTGTAGGCGCTAAAGGCGCTACAGCGAGCTGACGCGGGGATAAAAACCTCCGCTGGAAACCTAGCCCGAGCACAGCGGTTGGCTAGTGTAGGTAGCGATCGGCGGACCCTTCGCTTGTCGACACAGCAGTGGAAACGCACCGATCTGAAAGAAGAGAGAAAGTCAAAAGTTAAATTAAGCAAGCTCACAGATGCGGATTCAAACCGCGGTTGCTGGCGGTACAGCCGCACGCTTAACGGCGTCGCCACCCAGCGGTTTCAAAACCCAATGACGATACTAATTAGATGCATTATAGGGGGGGTTTCTGATATCAGGCAGAAGCACGCCTGTTAAAAAACTAGAAAGCCCCCGAAATCGCCTATAGCGCAGTTCGGGGGAACAGAAGGCTCCATCATCCGCCGTAGCTGGAAGGAAGCCAGTCTGTTATAGGAAACCGGAAAGGAGTTGGATTCGAACCGGGTTATGGCATCACAGCCGAACGCTTAACGGCATGGCCATCCCGCGGTTCCTGAACCCACGAGCGTTGAAAAGCCCCCCGAAATCACCTATGGCGCAGCTCGGGGGAACAGAAGGCTCCATCATCCGCCGTAGCTGGAAGGAAGCCAGTCTGTTATAGGAAACCGAAAAGGAATTGGATTCGAACCGGGTTATGGAATCACAGCCGAACGCTTAACGGCATGACCATCCCGCGGTTCCTGAACCCACTAGCGTTGAAAATAAAAGGAATACGAAAACTACACGGTGTTGCACCACGCTATTTCTAAGAGAGGTAAAAGCAAAAGACTAACTACCTCGACCTTGCGATCTACACACCCGAATGGCCTTGTGCCACCAGGGGTACCACCTAGTCCTAAGAAAGGAGCGTGGGAGCACTGCCAAATGAGAGCAAGAGACTCAAGGGACTCAATTAAGCAAGCTCATAGATGCGGATTCGAACCGGGGTTGCTGGCGATATAGCCGAACGCTTAACGGTGTCGCCACCCAGCGGTTTCAAAATCCAATGATAATAATAATTAAAAGCACTATAGTGGAGTTCACAACCAGCGCTGTAGCTCGACGCTGATCGCTACCGCTAGTGCTAAAGGCTAAGCGTGAAAACAAAAGCAGTACGAGGGCTGCACGGCATCACACCACGCTAATTCTAAGAGAGGCAAAAGCAAAAGACTAACTACCTCGACCTTGCAGTCTACACACCCGAATGGCCTTGTGCCACCAGGGGTACCACCTAGTCCTAAGAAAGAAGCGTGGAGGAGCCGCCATTAGCCCTCACGGACACCGAAGTGCCAAACAAACAAAGGAAACAAAAGCAGAAGGTGCGACCCCTGCAGTCTGGCGGCATCCCCTTAAATAAGGGAACCGCAGCTGCAGGTCGTTCGCCCTTAACGAGCTGGCCTATTATTTAAGGCCAAGCTCGTTACTGCTCTGTAAGGCCTGTGACGTCAGGGAAGAGTGGTAAGTTCCACTGACGCCACAGAACCTTACACTGCCTACTTACTCCTTACCTACATACCTATTCCTACCTATCAACTCACTACCTACCTACCTACTGCCTACTTACTCCTTACCTACATACCTATTCCTACCTAGCAACTCACTACCTACCGAGCGCCTACTTACTCCCTACCTACCTAACAACCTCTACCTACTTACCTATCTATCTACCTATACATACCTATCTAATAACTCACTGCTTACCTACTGCCTACTTATATCCTTACTGCCTACTCACTACCTACCTACTCACTAGGGATGGCCAAAGCCCCACGACGGATTGAAGTATTATTTGTGAAATTAATGTGTAATTATGAGATAATTGAGATAAAATTCTCCTTTTATATTGTTTAGTTGATTGCTCTATTGATTGATTTATTTTAATGTTGGGTTATGTCCCAAAACACATTTATCATGTGAGTGGGTGTGATTTCAAATGTAAAGCTCAGGCTATAGAAAGCTAAAACTAATAGAGTGCTGCGTGACCCCTCACATATTCAGCCAGTAATGAAAACCCTTCCAGACCTATAGTCACTGTTCATGGAATTGATTATGTACTGATCTGGGGTTAATCTCTAACAGAGTTGTAATGAAAGACCCGCACTACTGTCGTTAGTGATGACTCATTAGCATTTACTCACAAGTATTTTATTCTGTGTGTGTCTGCTGTTGTGGGCACAAGCTCAGGCCATAAACTGGCTATTGGCCCCTTTTGATTAAACTTATACATCTAAGGGGGCATTAAAAAAAGGAAAAGAAAAAAATGCAGCACAAGAGGGGTACCTTACAGTTATTGCTACTAAAAGAATGAGTTGTATTTTATCAGCTGCACTTACCATATAGAAGCACTTTCTACAATTACTGACTGTAGTCCATCTGTTTCTCTACATGCTTTGTTAACCCCCTTTCATGCTGTTCTTCAATGGTCAGGACCCCCACAGGACCACTACAGAGTAGGTATTATTTGGGTGGTGGATCATTCTCAGCACTGCAGTGACATTGACATGGTGGTGGTGTGTTAGTGTGTGTTGTGCTGATATGAGTGGATAAGACAAAGCAATGCGTTTTTAAACACCTCACTGTCCCTGCTGGACTGAGAATAGTCCACCAACCAAAAATATCCAGCCAACAGCGTTCCGTGGGCAGCGTCCAGTGACCACTGATGTAGGTCTAGAAGTTGACCAACTCGAACAGCAGCAATAGATGAGCGATCGTCTCTGACCTTACATCTACAAGGGGGACCAACTAGGTATGAGTGTCTAATAGAGTGGACAGTGAGTGGACACGGTACACTAACACACCACCACCATGTCAGTGTCACTGCAGTACTGAGAATGATCCATGACCTAAATAATACCTACTCTGTAGTGGTCCTGTGGGGGTCCTGACCATTAAAGACCAGGATGAAAGAGGGCTAACAAAGCATGCAGAGAAACAGATAGACTACAGTCAGTAATTGTAGAACTACAAAGTGCTTCTATATGGTAAGTGGAGCTGATAAAATAGACAGTGAGTGTAGAAACAAGGAGGTGGTTTTAATGTTATGCTTTTCCCTTCCCCTTCTCTAAATGTCTCTCAGCACAGCTTGAACCACAGACCTAGACAGCATCGTTATGCATTCCCTGCGCCTGGCCATAACTACACCGATCCAAGGAGATGATCAATACTAATTGGTCTCTTTGGAAGGCATAACAGTGGGAAGGGGATGATCTAGCTGCCGCAGCACGCTAATGAAGTATTCATGCAGCGTGGCTTTGTGGTGAAAGGTCAGCTGTTAGCGGCAGTGTCCTCTCTCCCCGATGTACATTATCTTTGCCCGTGTCCATGCTGTTAGTCTCTGTCTGCTCTGTCTGTCTCTCTTACTTTTTTCCTCAGCGTCTCATAAATTCTTCATTCCTTCCTTTCCCCGAATAGCTTCGCAGAGGGCAGGGGCCTTTGGATGGATGATGATCATAAAGAAATGACTTGTGGGAGAAAGACAGGAAGAATGGGGGGAGAGTGTATTTTATGTATTTTGCAGCTTGCTGTCTCATCCAACGTAGCTAGCATGGTGATAACATCGCTAAGTGGTACTTGTACCAAGGAAAACTTAATGCAATAAAATAGTCCCTTCATATTTCAAGCATATGTGGGAGTAGCAAGAACATACACTATATTGCCAAAAGTATTCGCTCATCTGCCTTTAAACGCAATGAACTTGAGTGACTCCCATTATTAATCCAAAGGGTTTAATATAATGTCGGTCCACCCTTTGCAGCTATAACAGCTTCAACTCTTTTGGTAAGGCTTTCCACAAGGTTTAGGAGTGTGTTTATGGGAATTTTTGACCATTCTTCCAGAAGCGCATTTGTAAGGTCAGACACTGAGGTTGGACGAAAAGGCCTGTCTCACAGTCTCCACTGGAATTCATCCCAAAGGTGTTCTATCGGGTTGAAGTCAGGACTCTGTGCAGGCCAGTCAAGTTTTTCCACACCAAACTGGCTCATCCATGTCTTTATAGTTCTTGCTTTGTGCACTGGTGCGCAGTCATGTTGGAACAGAAAGAGGGCCATCCCCAAACTGTTCCCACAAAGTTGGGAGCATAAAATTGTCCAAAATCTCTTGGTACGCTGAAGCATTAAGAGTTCCTTTCACTGGAACTAAGGGGCCGAGCCCAACTCCTGAAAAACAACCCCACACCATAATCCCCCTCCACCAAACTTTACACTCGGCACAATGCAGTCAGACAAGTACCGTTCTCATGGCAACCACCAAACCCTGACTCGTCCATCGGATCGCCAGACGGAGAAGCGTGATTCGTCACTCCAGAGAACATGTCTCCACTGCTCTAGAGTCCAGTGGCGGCGTGCTTTACACCTCTGCATCCGACGCTTTGCATGGCGCTTGGTGATGTAAGGCTTGGATGCACCTGCTCGGCCATGGAAACCCATTCCATGAAGCTGTTCTTGAGCTAATCTGAAGGCCACATGAAGTTTGGAGGTCTGTAGCGATTGACTCTGCAGAAAGTTGGTGACCTCTGCGCACTATGCGCCTCAGCATCCGCTGACCCCGCTCTGTCATTTTACGTGGCCTACCACTTTGTGGCCGACTTGCTGTCGTTCCCAATCGTTTCCACTTTGTTACAATATCACTGACAGTTGACTGTGGAATATTTAGTAGTGAGGAAATTTCACGACTGGACTTGCACGGGTGGCATCCTATCACGGTACCATGCTGGAATTCACTGAGCTCCTGAGAGGAGAGCGACCCATTCTTTCACTAATGTTTGTAGAAGCAGTCTGCATGCCTAGGTGCTTGGTTTTATACACCTGTGGCCATGGAAGTGATTGGAGCACCTGAATTAAATGATTTGGATGGTTGGGTGGCTATAAGCAATATAGTGTATCTTGGAAGAAACATAGTCTTTGTATGTAGAGTCCTGCCAACTTTTCAGTCCAACACTGTCAGTGGCCAACAGTCTACAGACTTGTTTATACTGGATGTAAACTGGAGTTATTACCAGAACCTTATACTGTACACAAAAAAAAAGTTATTCATGCATTCATTTCTGCAAGAATTGACTACTGTAATTCTCTGTATATTGGGATTAGTCAGTCTCTGTTGCGGCGCTTGCAGGTAGTCCAGAATGCAGCAGCAAGGTTACTGACTAATACCAAGAAAAGAAACCATATTACACCAGTCCTTGCCTCACTACATTGGCTGCCTGTTCAGCACAGGATTCATTTTAAAGTGCTTTTATTTGTTTTTAAAGCGCTTAATGGTCAAGCCCCGGCTTATCTCAGTGGTATGCTTTCTCCCGCAACCGCACAGCGATCTTTAAGATCAGCCACTCAGAGTTTGTTGACTGTTCCTAGGGCTCGTTTGAAGCTAAAAGGTGATCGTGCATTTGCAGTTTATGCTCCGAGGCTATGGAACACTCTACCTCCTAATATTCGACAAGCACCTTCGGCCGCTGTTTTTAAATCACTCCTAAAAACATACCTTTATAAGCTGGCATTTGAACAGCGAGGAGCTGTGTTAATTTTAATTGTTTAGTCTATTTGTATTTGTTTTATTTTGTCTCTTACTCTGTATTTTTATTTGGTTCTTACTTTTTTAATATATTGTTGTGTTATGTATGCTTATTCGATGTACAGCACTTTGGTCAACGTAAGTTGTTTTAAGAGTGCTTTATAAATAAAATTTACTTACTTACTTACTTACTTACTTACAAAGGTGACACACTGGACCACAGGTTTGAAGTCACCAGGTGCAGGAACTAAAGCTGTTAAGACTTAGTATAACATTAATAGTATTCAGTTAGGCATGAGCTTTGAGGGCTTTTCTCTTCCAAGAGCAGGATTCAGTTAGGATATCTGAATCACCCTGTACACCTCTGGATTTATAATGTCGAGAGATCTTCAAAAGCTTTCCTCACTTTTACGTTTTGGTCGGAAACGATGAGGCCGTGAGGAATAGTACAACCCCAAATCCATTCCTGCATTTCAGGCCTGCAAGACATTCCAAAAAACATTGGGACAGTAAAGCATTTACCACTTTGTAATGTTGCCATTCCTTTTCACCACACTTAAAAGACGTTATGGCACCGAGGATACCAAGTGATTTAATGTTTCATGTGCAACAGTACTGGGTTTCAAAATTCTCCACACATTCTCTATTGGGGACAGGTCAGGACTGCAGGCAGGCCAGTCCGGTACCCGTACCCTCTTCTTCCTCAGCCATGCCTTTGTAATGTGTGCAGCGTGTGGTTTTGCATTGTCTTGTTGAAAAATGCTGGACGTCCCTGGAAAAGATGACGTCTTGAAGGCAGCATATGTTGCTCTAAGATCTCAATGTACTTTTCTGCATTAATGCTGCCATCACAGAAGTGTAAATGACCATTGCCAACGGCACTGACACATCCCCATACCATGACAGACTCTGGCTTTTGGACTTACCTGGAATGCTGATTCATCTGAGCACAATACACATTTCCACTGTGTGATGGTCCATCCTAGATGTTTTCGAGCCCAGAGAAGTCGACGCCACCTCTGGACATGGTTAACATAAGGCTTCTTTTTTGCACAGTAAAGTTTTAAGTGGCATTTGTGCATGTAACTCTGTATTGTAGAGCTTGACAAAGGTTTGCCCAAGTAATCCCTCACCCATGTGGTTATATCAGCTATTGTTGAGTGGGGGTTCTTGATGCAGTGCCGTCTGAGGGATCGAAGATCACGAGTGTTCAGATTAAGCTTGCACCCTTGGCCTTTCCTTGAATGGTTTAATGATATAGAGGGAGAAATATGCAAATCCCTTCCAATCTTTCTTTGAGGTTTATTGTTGTTAAACATTTCAATCATTTTCTCACACATTTGTTGACAAACTGGAGATCCTCTGATCATCTTTGCTCATCAGAGACTCAGCCTTTCCTGGATGCTGCTTTTGTACCAAGTCGTGATTACAATCACCTGTTTGGAATCACATCATTATTTAGTTTTTTCACCTCCTTACTAGCCCTAAATTTCCCCATCCCAATTTTTTTTGGAATGTGTTGCATGCCTGAAATGCAGGAATGAAGGTGTATTAACAAATAAAATGAATTTAAGCAGACAAAACATGAAATCTCTCAGGTTCAAACTGTCTGCAATCAAATAGTCAAAGTAAATGTAAGGAACTGATCTCCATTATTCCCGGTCTCTGTGCAGGTGGCATCAAAAAAACAGCTATGAGGAATCCCCTCCAGCCCTCCCTCCCCCGGACAAGCCATCTATTGTACATATAAGCGCCTGGACGGCCGGTATCAGTCCTGACATTCAAACTCACGTGTTCAAAATGTCAGCACTGGTGTGCTAGCATGTTTTACTGCCGACCAAGTAAAAATAACTTTTATATGCCCTTTGCACAGTCACTCTATCTCATCCCCTCTTCAGCTTTCTTTTCTCCCTCCTCCCCAGCTCTCTCCGTTCCTGTAGCCTGGGGCCGGGAGCAGGAGCACGGTTGAAGGAAGATTTCTGATTAGGTTTTACTCCGGTGCTCTGCAAGAAGCAAAATAATGAAAACACCATCATATAATATGATTTCATCCAAAGAGCAGCTACATTAAATACAAATGGATTTTGTGTGGATGTGCAGACGCTTGTGAGAGTAGTAGTTCAATAGTTTAAAGATAGCGAAAACTGTGTTCTTGTTTAGCACATAGCGAAAAATTTGTGTTTTCTCTCTTTTTAAACAAGAATTATATTAAGGCTTTTTTATATTATGTTTACTTTACCAAAAACATTAAAACAGTGGAAGAGAGAGAGAGAGAGAGAGAGAGAGTCAGCAGCTGTAACAGTAACATCCCTAACAAAATTTCTTATTCATTAAACATGCTTATTTATTTGTATTGTTTCCTACAAATGCTTATCAAACTTACTTATCTGTTTTAATGTTTTCAGTATATATTCACCCTGTTCTTCAATGGTTGGGACCACTACAGAGCAGGTACTATTTAGTTGTTGGATCATTCTCAGCACTGCATTGACAATGACATAGTGGTGGTGTGTTAGTGTGTAGTAGTAGTAGTAGAACTTTATTGTCACTATAAATTGCAACAAGTACAATTACAGCGAAATTAGCCATCCACCCGTCCAAACATTCAATATGACAGGAGGGGGGGGGGGGGGGGGGGGGGAGACAGGACGGGAAGACAGGATAAGAAACAAGAAATAATAAACATCATTGGGAGGATAGGAGATAAAAAAAACCAGCAACCAGATTGTGCTCCCTGAGGAGCCCTCTATGGTAACATGAAAAAAAGCTCCTTACAGCACACAAGCACATGTAAACAAAACATAACATAGTCACACGACCAGCCACTAGTAGGGATGAGGGGATAAAGAGTAACCAGCTGCGACAAGCAGCCATCTGGTGATTCACAGCCAGACCAGCGCGCACTACAGACCTGTCATGCCGTGTTGGTGGAATTAAGCTAAGAGTGGAAAACGTTGGGTTGGGGGTTGGGGAAATAAGTTCTGACAGTCAATTCGTGCAGCAAGAAAAAGTCTGTATAAAGTTCACGATGAAATGGTTGTTGACAGCTCTCTTACTGCCCCGAATGAACCAGCCAGTGGAGGAGGGTAGGGTGCTTCGCAGCAGATTCTCTGGAGGGATTTTCTTATCATCAAGGTCGTTGATGATAACAGTGGGAGCCAAGTGTAGAAATGACATGTTGTTTTTGTCTGAGCCCTAATAATTTAACAAGAACTCACAGAATTAATGCGTCTCTGATCCATCTCATTTCGCAAAGCCGTTAGTTTCTCCAGAATGGAATCCATGTTGCGATTAATAACCACAGTCTGAGTTCCAACAGCTCTACCCACCATATCAATCAAATTGGGCAGTTCCTTGGGACCGTTGACAACTGACCCAACTTTTTAAATTTCCCGATACAGCAGGGCTAAGCCTAAACCAATCAGCAGAAACCCCACAATTAAAGTTCCGAATAGGTAAACATCCTCTACGTCCTCCAACGAAAGAGGTGCCAGGCACACGACTCTCCACTTCCCCCACGAGTCCGTCGCGTATCCTGCCATCTGCGTTCCGGGGCATGTGGGTTCCCCCGAACCCGAACTTCTCGATGAGAAGATGGTGTCAATAGCATTCAGAGACCATTTAACCAATTCCATAATTTGTTCTTTGAGGAGCTGTGCTGAGAAAATCTCTGTAGAGTAGAGTAGACGAGACAGTACGATACAGGAGAGGCCAAGCAGAACAGATAAGGGAGGAGGGAAAGAGCGACCGCCTTCCACGAGAGCAAGAGCAAGAAGTGTGTTGTGCTGGTATGAGTGGATCAGACACAGCAGCGCTGCTGGAGTTTTTAAATACCGTGTCCACTCACTGTCCACTCTATTAGACACTCCTACCTAGTTGGTCCACCTTGTAGATGTAAAGTCAGAGACGATCGCTCATCTATTGCTGCTGTTTGAGTTGGTCATCTTCAAGACCTTCATCAGTGGTCACAGGACGCTGCCCATGGGGCGCTGTTGGCTGGATATTTTTGGTTGATGGACTATTCTCAGTCCAGCAGTGACAGTGAGGTGTTTAAAAACTCCATCAGTGCTGCAGCACAACACACACTAACACACCACCACTTTGTCATTGTCACTGCAGTGCTGAGAATGATCCACCACCCAAATAATACCTGCTCTGTGGTGGTCCTGACCACTGAAGAACAGGGTAAAAGCAGGCTAAAAAGTATATAGAGAAACTGATGGACTACAGTCAGTAATTGTAGAACTACAAAGTGCTTTTATATGGTAAGTGGAGCTGTTTTAATGTAAATGGATAATAAATAAATTTGTATATATTGTATATATATTTGTATATGGCCAAAAAATGTACTTTGGCATCCATTCATCTATCCATCCATCTACTTGTATTGTATTTGGTCACAAAGTGGTGGTAAACACTGTACATATACAACACAACATAACAATCAAGTAAAAGTTAAACTTGGCTTGATAGTGTTGTGTTGAATCATCCACATTCACTTGACAGCCCCCCCACCCCTCTTACCCAGACCATGCTCCAGAGTGCACGACCTTGTGCACTCACACATGAAGAGGGATGGAATTGCATTACAAAGCCTTTAACAAAACCTTTTTTGAACACAAACTCATCTCGATAGCTTCATTTTGTCCACATAAAGCCTTTTCTTTTCCTCCTTCAAATCATCCAGTGTTATTTATTTTACTCCTTATGCGGCCCTGTTTCTGCCTTTTCATCTGATACTTACAAGTGGCCTCTCTTTTATGCTGTACCACGAGCTCAATTAGTACAAATAGCACTCTTGTGAGCTAAATGAATAGCACAAAAAGATGTTTTGAAGGAACTCAGGTAGAAAAGAAGATGTGTCTTTCCTTGTGTAATGGAAATAAAGGACATTGGGATTTAGAAATATAGAGATGCTGATGGTGGCATAGTGGTAGCACACTGCAGCATGGATCCTGTTATTATAAATTATAAGTGTGTATCGCCCTGTGATGAATCGGTACACCATTTAGGATGTATTCCTCACTTCCTGTGTGTGATGGTGGCAGTGTATCAACCCTGACCTGATCAGAATAATATGGTTGGTGAAACTGAGTGAGTGAGTGAGTGAGTTCTTTCCCAAATTCAACACCATCATTCCCCACTGTAACTCCCTCCCAGACCCCAACAAACTGTCCCACCTACTGGAGGAGCACAGAGAGTGCTGCTAGTGTGCAGCTCTCTCTGTGTTCTCCCAGTAAGGGGCTGCAGGGAGTGGGGGAGTGTTTACCACCACTTTTGTGACCAAATACAATACAAGTGGATGGATGGATGGATGGATGGATGGATGGATGGATGGATGGATAGATATTACTGTTACTTTTACCATTTTTATTGTTGTTACAATTTTATTGTTGTTACTAAATAAATCCATCATTACGTCCTCCATCGCTGTCTAATTTGTCTCTGCATCTCTGCACACCTAACATAAGTTACAAATCTGTACTCCTCTAGGGTGAGAAAGAGGAGAGGGAAGATTATAGCTGACCCCTCACACCCTCATATTTCCATATGAAAAGCTGCAGATATGTACCTTCAACTTGGCATACTTTTTGGCCAAAAGTATTTGGACACCTGATTATAAGCTTATTAGCTAAGATTAAGACCTATTTGTCTTCCAAGGATTTTGAAAGTGTTATCCATGCTTTTATTTCTTCGCGTTTAGACTATTGTACCTCATTGTACGTGGGCGTAGACCAATCATCGATTCGTCGGTTGCAATTGGTACAAAATACAGCAGCCCGTCTTTTAACTGTGAGAAGGAAACGCGATTCAATAACGCCAGTCCTGGCTCCCTTTCATTGGCTTCCAGTGAATTTTGGATTGATTTTGAAGTATTATTGCTGGTTTTTAAGGCCCTAAATGGGAAGGCACCAACACACATTGCTGAACTTTTGCTTTTGTGTGTGTATGTGTGTCTGCCCTGCAATGGACTGGCGCCCCGTCCAGGTTGTTACTGTGTGCCTTGCGCCCATTGAAAAGCTGGGATAGGCTCCAGCAAACCAGCCCCCCGATAGGATAAGTGGTTAAGACAGTGAGTGAGTGAGTTTTAATATGTATTATGTTTTAGGAATGTAATTTATAATGTTTTTCATGGTATTGTAAGATTTACTTTTGACAGTTTTTATGTTACATAGTATACTGAGCCTGTACAGCACTTTGGTCACCCACGGTTGTGTATGAGGTCCAAGATAAATGCTATATAAAAAATCTTTGCCTTGCCTTATTGTTGTTGTTATAGCTGAAAAGATCAAATAGAGGTCACTTTATTTAATACCATTTGTTTTTTAATTGGGATGTCAGACAACCTTATGGTCATGTGTCCAAATACTTTAGCCTATATAGTGTGTGTGTAGGCGTCAAGCTGGCCGACAACACTTATAGGATTTAAACCTTGCTATCAGCGGTGGTGGGTTAGCTCAGTAGACTGCTAAGCCACCTGAACACTCAATTAAATAAATAAAATAAATTATGGACAGTGATGGCTTATTGGTTGAAGTTCTAGACTAGTGATCGGAAGGTTGCTTGTTCAAGCCCCACCACAAACAATTTCAACTGTTGGGCCCCTAAGCACTAGACTGCTAAGCCACCTGAACACTATATAATAAATAAATAAGATAAATTATGGACAGTGATGGCTTAGTGGTTGAAGTTCTAGACTAGTGATCGGAAGGTTGCTGGTTCAAGCCCCACCACAAACAATTTCAACTCTTTTATCACAATTTAAAAAAGTAAAAATGGTACTAAGAGCAAACAAATACCAGGGAAATCAGGGTCAATACCTCATCCAAGCAAATTACACATCATTCTTTATAGCTTATAGTTTTAAACCTAAAAGACAACTACTATTATGCTAGCGTTACATATCCACAGCCTGGTCACAGCTTTGGAAGCTTTCCTGGATTTCGAACGGAAGGACGGTACTTCTATGAAAACCAATACGACAAATTCTGCTTAGCCAAAAACATGGAAGGGAGGACAGATTACCCGAGAAGTCACTAATACCCCCTTTGGCTTTAAAGCTTCTCGCTTTAGATCCCTGACGAAAGGGAATGAGGAGGAGGAGGAATGCTTAGGGCTTTTGATAATCCTTCACTCGCTTGATATAGACACCACAAAAATATACTTATATTGCAGAATGGAAAGAAAGCCTGTTGTATCCTTAGAGAATACACAACGCAGCTGGAATTAGACCAAAATAGCTTTTTCTGAAAGCTGAAAAAAGTTGGCTTTTAATTATCTGATCAAATGTAAACATTGGAGTACGACGCTGGATGTCGGAGTTGTGATGAAGGATAGTGTGTCTGAGATCTTAAACCTGAATGGATTCCCTGAGATGGCAGGGTATAAATACATTTCATTTTCCTAAAAGTGAAGATAAAAGCCAATTTAAAGAACGTGGGGGAGGCCTGAGATCTAAATATATCAGTGGTGAAGCCAGACAAGCTCTCAGATTTGCGTTCCTAACTGTGTTTCTAATGCGGCTTTAACATCAAGAGCCCTATTTAAAGGGTATTATGTAATACAGTGAAATTAAAGAGAAAGAGCAAGACTGTCTGAAAACCTAGTGGGCTGCCTTGCTGCCTACTGCCTATCTAGGCAGCTGCCTAAGTAGAGAGGATTCTAATAAGACATTGAACTCATAAGGCAGATTATTATTATTATTTATTTCCCTTTTTCTCCCCCTTTAGTGCGTTTAATTGCCCAATTGCATGGTGCTTCCTCTCCGTCTATGCCGATCCCCGCTCTGACCAAGGAGATCAAAGCTAACCCACACCCCCTCTGACACGTGGGCAGCAAGCCATATGCATCTTATCACCCACACATTGACGAGTGTTGTGCCACCTAGCGTCGTGTATGGAGAGACACACACTAAGAGCACTCTTTCCTCATCTCTGTGTAGGCACCTCTAATCAGCCAGCAGAGGTCGTAATTGCACCAGTCTGACAGAGAGAGACCCATATCCGGCTTAGTCCCGCCCATCTGAACAACAGGCCAATCGTTGTTCATGTGGCCGCTCAGCCTTCAGCCGGCAAGGCAGAGCTGAGATTCGATACGATGTATTCAAGATCCAGCTCTGGTTGCAGTGGGTGTTTTAACCGCTGCGCCACCTGAGCGGCCCCATAAGGCAGATTATTTAGACACACTGCTTAGACGGAGATTATGGCAACTGGGTCACTGCAGTTTTTGCTTACTAAGCTAACACAGTTAGCCTCAGGCTATTCAAACCAATGGGCTATTCAAACCAATCCCTTTGTGTACCTAAAACAGTTAAATTGTCACTGACAAGCTCAAAATTGCAAATAAATTACACTTGTACACCTTTATACAAATTAAAAATCAATAAGAATTTATTTACATTTAAAACAAACACCACCATATTTGTAATTTTTTTGTGAGAAGTTGTGCTGCACTGAATGCTGGGACTACCTTCACTGCTAAGGAAGCATCAGATGCTCCCTCGTCATTCAGCAGATTATCGCCTAGAATTAAGGCACCTCAGTAGGCAGCATTTTAAGGCATCTAAGAATTTAGATAGCCTTCATCTCCAAAACGTGTAGGATGACTTAAAATGCTGCCCATATAGAGACCTCACTAGGTTTTCAGGAGTTGCCCCTTTTTTTGGCTATAACAGCCTCTACTTTTCTGTGAAGTCTTTCCACACCCAGTCCTGGTACTGATGTACTGATGTCTGTTTTAACCCAGAGGTGTTCAATGGAGTCAGTGTCAGGGCCCAGTTCAGGCCACTGAAGCTTCTTTATGAAGACTCATGCTGGAAAAGGACAGAGCCTTTTTCAAACAAAGTTTACACTTCTAATGTATGTAGCTAAAACACTCGAATACAATAAATAGAAGGAATGTCCACATACTGTTAGCCATATAGTGTATTCAATTACATTTAAATTGTTATAAGCTTTTAATGTTTAATATTTAACCATGTAAAGTCTTTTGTAGCATATTTGATACATCAGGCTTTTTATTTATCATGTAAAGCATGTGTATAACAAACAAAAACGTACATAACATACTTTTCAGCCCCTTACACTTAAAAGAATAACTGGGGTCTCAAAAAAACCTTTGGATCTCCACTAATATAAAAATAGGACACCACAGTTGGGATCTCGAATACATCATATCGAGTCTCAGCTCTGCCTGCTGGCTTGGCTGAGCAGCCACATGAACAACGGTTGGCCTGTTGTTCAGATAGGGGTGGGAAATTAAAAGCCTGATAGGGTCTCTCTCATAACTAATGCAATTACAACCTCTGCTGATTGATGGCACTTGCACAGAGACAGGACAAGAGTGCTGTCAGGGTATGTCTCTCTGTACACAGTGCTGATCCGCATTGCACTCATCATCATAACAGTGTAGATGACAAAATACATACGGCTGCTGCCCATGTGACAGAGGGAGCGTGGGTTAGCTTCGTTCTCCTCAACCAGAGCGGAGATCGGCATTGATGGAGAGGAAGCATGACGCAATCTTATTCAGGTTTTTGATTTGTCTTTAAAAAAAAATTATATATGTGTGTATATACAGTGTATCACAAAAGTGAGTACACCCCTCACATTTCTGCAAATATTTCATTATATCTTTTCATGGGACAACACTATAGACATGAAACTTGGATATAACTTAGAGTAGTCAGTGTACAGCTTGTATAGCAGTGTAGATTTACTGTCTTCTGAAAATAACTCAACACACAGCCATTAATGTCTAAATAGCTGGCAACATAAGTGAGTACACCCCACAGTGAACATGTCCAAATTGTGCCCAAATGTGTCGTTGTCCCTCCCTGGTGTCATGTGTCAAGGTCCCAGGTGTAAATGGGGAGCAGGGCTGTTAAATTTGGTGTTTTGGGTACAATTCTCTCATACTGGCCACTAAATATTCAACATGGCACCTCATGGCAAAGAACTCTCTGAGGATGTGAGAAATAGAATTGTTGCTCTCCACAAAGATGGCCTGGGCTATAAGAAGATTGCTAACACCCTGAAACTGAGCTACAGCATGGTGGCCAAGGTCATACAGCGGTTTTCCAGGACAGGTTCCACCCGGAACAGGCTTCGCCAGGGTCGACCAAAGAAGTTGAGTCCACGTGTTCGGCGTTATATCCAGAGGTTGGCTTTAAAAAATAGACACATGAGTGCTGCCAGCATTGCTGCAGAGGTTGAAGACGTGGGAGGTCAGCCTGTCAGTGCTCAGACCATACGCCGCACACTGCATCAACTCGGTCTGCATGGTCGTCATCCCAGAAGGAAGCTGACGCACAAGAAAGCCCGCAAACAGTTTGCTGAAGACAAGCAGTCCAAGAACATGGATTACTGGAATGCCCTGTGGTCTGACGAGACCAAGATAAACTTGTTAGGCTCAGATGGTGTCCAGCATGTGTGGCGGCGCCCTGGTGAGAAGTACCAAGACAACTGTATCTTGCCTACAGTCAAGCATGGTGGTGGTAGCATCATGGTCTTGGGCTGCATGAGTGTTGCTGGCACTGGGGAGCTGCAGTTCATTGAGGGAAACATGAATTCCAACATGTACTGTGACATTCTGAAACAGAGCATGATCCCCTCCCTTCGAAAACTGGGCCTCATGGCAGTTTTCCAACAGGATAACGACCCCAAACACAACCTCCAAGATGACAACTGCCTTGCTGAGGAAGCTGAAGGTAAAGGTGATGGACTAAACCCAATTGAGCACCTGTGGCGCATCCTCAAGTGGAAGGTGGAGGAGTTCAAGGTGTCTAACATCCAACAGCTCCGTGATGTCATCATGGAGGAGTGGAAGAGGATTCCAGTAGCAACCTGTGCAGCTCTGGTGAATTCCATGCCCAGGAGGGTTAAGGCAGTGCTGGATAATAATGGTGGTCACACAAAATATTGACACTTTGGGCACAATTTGGACATGTTCACTGTGGGGTGTACTCACTTATGTTGCCAGCCATTTAGACATTAATGGCTGTGTGTTGAGTTATTTTCAGAAGACAGTCAATCTACACTGCTATACAAGCTGTACACTGACTACTCTAAGTTATATCCAAGTTTCATGTCTATAGTGTTGACCCATGAAAAGATATAATGAAATATTTGCAGAAATGTGAGGGGTGTACTCACTTTTGTGATACACTGTATATATATATATATATATATATATATATATATTGGGGGATCATGACCTTGTTACCTACTTGCTCTCCCTTTTAGTTATGCTGTAATAATTAGGGGTGCCTGAGTTTAAAGCTACTCTCTTTAAAACTGATATTTTACTCGTTACGATTTCACATTGTAACTACATCTTCTGTTGTTTTACCCTGAGGTGGTTCTGACGGAAACCTGTTTACCCTCTCGAGGTTAAAGACTGCAAGTCGAGACTGCAGTGCCAACAATGCTGCTCCTACTAGATGGGATGGAGACCTGGAGAGAACTTACAACAGACTTTATCACAGACTGGACTTAACAATGAAGAACAAAAGAAGAACTCCAAATATTTATTTATTTTTTGCTAATTATAACATTCAGTTAAATTTTATTATGTGTTTGTTTAAATCTTATTTATTTAAAGTATCCTCCAGGCCACCCAAAAAGGATGGGTCCCTGCTGAATCTTGTTCCTCTCAAGGTTCCTTCCTGTAATTTTAAGGACATTTTTCCTTGCCACTGTCAATAGGGGTTTTTGGTCTGTTGGTCCTGGATTCTGTAGAGATGCTTTGAGACAATGTTCATTGTAAAAAGCGCTATATAAATACATTTGACTTGACTTGACACAATCGGGCAACTGGACGGTCTTAAAGGGAGGAAAAAGGGGAGGAAAACAATATACATACTGATGATGAAGAAGTCTCTAAAACTCATGTATCAAATATGATTCACTGGGCATTAAAGGGTTAGGTATGTCGATTTCACACTTTTTTAATTTAAATACATTTTAAGTGTATACAATACTTAGTAACTCAATGTTAGTAACTGAAGTTGCATTGCAGGGCAACACAGTGATTCACTTCTTCTCTCACACTTAGAAGAAGTTTTTCCTGTTCAGTGAGGTGGGTAATTAGAAATTACTTGGCTAGCTTTGTCATTTTAGTTCTGTTTTATACCATTAGCTTAGAAACTGCACCCTCTGTGTCTGGAAGGATTTCCATTACAGAATAATTTGTGTTTTTGTTTAACAAGCTGTAAAAAACATCTTCTGTATAAACTCACACTGAAGATTTTTCATGTCCTCTGAATAAAAACTGAATTTTGTAATTTTCTGAAGTACACAGAGACTCCAGGAAAGCGAGTCTGTTTGTACTGGCTTCTCACAAACAACCCTGGCCGAGCTTCAGACAGAGAATTATAAATTATGAACAAAATACATTAAGCTTGATCAGAAAAAGTGGAATCTGTGTTTTTGCATTGCTGTGTTTGAGCCAACATGTTGTGTACTGTTATGTATGATCAAGTCAGGCTTGGCACAGTATTATCATAAAAAATAGATGTCCAAACCACTCAGTCATACAAACAATTCTGGAATTACCTTTGAGCTCTCATGCACTGTTGCATGAGAAACCGTCATAGCCACATGGGCTCTGAAGAACTTCAGAAAACCATTGTCACTTAACGTAGTTCGCCGCTGCATCAATAAATGCAACTTGTACTGAAACTTGTACATGATGAAAGCCGTTTATCAGTTATATTAAGAAGCACCTCAGTTCATCTGGGCCTGAGTTCATTGCAGATGTTCCAAAAGACAGTGGAAACATGTGCCGTGGTCAGATGAGTCCATGTTTTAGCTTGTGTTAATGTGGGGGCACACCAGTGTTTGTTTATTAGGATTTTAACGTCATGTTTTACACTTTGGTTACATTCATGACAGGAACGGTAGCTACTCATTACACAAGATTCATCAGTTCATCAGTCATTGACAATTTTGTATCTCCAATTCACCTCACTTGCATGTCTTTGGACTGTGGGAGGAAACTGGAGCTCCCGGAGGAAACCCACGCGGACACGGGGAGAACATGCGAACGCCACACAGAAAGGACCCGGACTGCCCCACCTGTGGATCGAACCAGGACCTTCTTGCTGTGAGGCGACAGTGCTACCCACTTAGCCACCGTGCCACCCGGCACACCAGTGACTTGCATATGTGTGAAGGTACCATTGACTTAAAGGTGTATACTGGGCAACGTCTTTTTCAGGGAAGTCCATGATTATTTCAGCAAGACGATGCCAGACGTGGCTTCAGCATGGCTTCGTAGACACAGAGTACATGTGCTTGACTGACATGCCTGCAGCCCAGATCTGTCTCCTATTTAAAATGTATGGTGCATCGTGAAAAGGAGAATCAAACAACGGCGACCACAGACTGTTGAACAGCTGAAGTTTTTTAGGACTGGTGTTCAGATTAACTTCAGATGTCTATGGACAGTCAATATATAACCCCTCTTATTCTTAACAAGTATATTGAGAGCATTTTCTTCCGGCATTTGATTCCTTCATCTATTGTAAAATCATTTCTTTCTTTATTTATTCATTTATTTTCAGAACGTTAGAGATTCAGAACCTGTGTGGAAGATTACGGTTCTAATTAGGTTTGCTGTCTGTGTAGCATAAGCATTACAGTTTTTCTCAGTCGATTTGGTACATTTCTCACATCATGATTTACATTGGCATCACAACAAGTGCATTTCTCAAAACAGTTAGTGCAAACAGCAAAACTCATGAAATACCTGCACGTACCTCGCTCAGAATTCTTTGTTTTTGCCTCAACGAGGCCTATCATTGCCTATGAACGAGGCAGTCAAAATACTTAGTCATGTTGTCAGTGCAACAGTGTACACTGTAAGTATATTCTGATGGAAACTAGCTAAGCTTTTGATTACAAGAACGCTGCACATTCTGTGGCATATCAATTGAAATGGTACGTGTTACAAAATACAAACTTACACAGAACACAGACTGACTGTGGGAGACTGACGGCAAGAAATTGGACTGGAATCAAATTTATACAGTAATATTCTTTTACTGTATTGTTCGCACTGCAATTTGTTGACAAACAAATCAGATAGAAATTCAGGAAAGACAGACAACTGTTTGGCAGCACTCTATAACACAAAGGAAAAACTACAAAATTAGAAACTTACTCTAAACATTAAAAACAACCTGAGACAACAACTTAAGGAATTATAGTGCTTTCTTTTCTATAAATCCTGACGCTCCTCTCTGTTGGGCCACATGTTTTCATCCACGTCACACTGGATATCTTCCCTTGCAATGCAGCGTGGAAAGACTGATCCAGCCTCTGCAGGCATCTGCTGTGATATCCTCACAAGCTGCATCCATGGCAGTCAGCAGGTTCATCTGGGTGTGCGGCTGGTGATCGTACACCTTCCATCTCCAGGCTGAGAAGAACTCCTCAATTGGGTTCAGGAATGGGGAGTAGGGTGGGAGGAGTTCCATCAGCATTCTATGATGAATGGCAAACCATTGCCTGATGATGTTATAGTGGCATGGACTCTCCATACCTCTTCCTCTGTTTTGTCCCCTGAGCCTTCCACCACGCAGCCTTACCCCTCTTCTTGGCTGTTCACCCTGTACACGTTTGTGAGACTTGTGAGACTTTGTGACACTGCAAGGTTTTGTTTCTATATATGTTTGTCAATTAAAGGTTCATGAGATGCACCTCTGACCTATGGTTGAGAGCTGTTTGACCATTGGTTGATCTAAACCTTCACAAATTCCCCTTCTTAACTGAAAGTCAAGATTCACCTGAGAACAATTTAATCAATTTAGGATAAATTACCAAAATGTACCAAAAAAGTTTCATAGAAATGTACAAATTATGCCTGAGAGATTATGACAACATGTTCAGCACTTTTGCATGTAATGACCTAGGCAATGACCCAAAGCCTAAATGTTTTGGAGGGTAAGAAAATTCAACAGACAATCAGTAGAACACATTTTGATAAACATGACATAAGCAATTGATAATGCACAAAAACAGCAGACAATTGTACATGACCATTTGCATGAATGTACAAAAGCATTTGCAAAATGTGAAACACAATGAGAAATGCTATTATGATGTGCACAAGTGACAAGGAGATGTGGAGATTGAATGAACAATTCAATTTAAATTCTGATCTGAGAAATGAACCAAATCGACTGAGAAAAACTGTAATTAAATACAAATATTTGTGATTTTGTTAATTACACATTCAACAAATACTTAAAATTATTTTATCTATTAATTATTTCAATAATTATTATTTATTAACAATTATCCAATACTTATTTTAGTGCATGTGGCTAGTATTCCAAGTTCATATGGAGTACCACCTCTAAGTGCTTCCAGTATCACCAGTATTACTAGAATCATAGTTTGAGAACCACTGCACTATAAAACATGGATTTTTATTGCATGCAGAATTTGACCGACTGTGGAAACCAAGAATTTGCACTTATTTATAGTTGCAGAAACTTGTGAGAACATTTGCCTTATATTTTATAGGTGAATCTTAAAGGAAAGCTCAAACATCAACTACTGTCAAACAACAGATTTAAAAAAGGTTGTGTTCCAATCTGCATGCCATACTTAAACAGAACACAGCTAATTTAGCATTTGACTGCTTAAAATCAAGCAGTTGAAACAAATACATACAAGAAAAATATAATTCTCCAAGATTTAGTGACGTAGTATTACCCATAAGGATGCGAAAGTGGCCTGCATGGAGCTCTGACCTTAGCCCCATCCAACGTGAACTGGAATAAATTCAGCCCTACATCTGTTCCTGACCTCAGTAATGCTCTTGTGGCTGAATGGATGTGAATCCTTGCAGACCTAATGCACAGCCAACCCACCAATTTCGTACTAAAGCCTGCGGATTTGGAATGAGATAATTAGCAAGCTGTCTGGCTGCTACACATCCAAAACCATTAGCGATAGTATAGTCTCAGAGAGATTAGTCTTTGGAAGTCTGTGAGGAAGCGAAGTTTAACCAAAGTGGGATCATTTGCATTTAATCTTGAAGTCAATACTAAAGGTGAGAGTTGTGGTGGGGAATTGTGTACTAAATGTTATGCAGACATCCCAAGTCTACCGGAAGTTCCAGGAGTCTCCCGTATATACATAGCGGCTCCCTGATGCCCGCAAGTCAGATCAAATCTCCCGGAATCTAGAACGAGCGGCCAAGAGCGACACAAACGAGCACATAGGCAACACAGACTTTATTCCCCGATTGCATATTAAATCCATGATCTGATATACAATCTAGTGCACTGTGTAGGGAACATAAACCAATTGTCTAATATACTGTCTAGTGCACTATGTAGGGAACATACATCATCGTCTAGTTATACTTTCTAGTGCAATATGTAGTGAACATGAATGCGTTATCTAATACACTATCTAGTACACAATGTAGGGAACATAAATCCGTGATCTGATATACAATCTAGTGCACTGTGTAAGAAACATAAACCAATTGTCTAATTCACTATCTAGTGCACTACGTAGTAAACATAAATTCATATCTAAAATACTATCTAGTGCACTATGTAGGGAACATAAATCCGTTATCTGATATACAATTTAGTGCACTATGTAGGGAACATAAATCTATTATCTTTCACACTATCTAGTGCACTATGTTATACACATTAATGTGTCTGTGACGCGAACAGTTAGCTTAGTAGCTCAGTTAGCAGCTTCTAAAAGTTCTGTTATCACCTATATCCTTTAGCGTGTGCGAGAGGTTTTTTAGCTTTATTTTTTTGGGGGGGGGCTTGGGGTGTCGGGGTCCGGGGCTACCTCCCCTGAAATGAGTTTTTGCAACTTGTGATGTCTGCAACTGCTATGTCACTAGGTTCCTTGTCTTGAACATCAAACTTACATTTACATTTGCGACTTATAAAGTGACACAATTATCACTGAATACAGTTTGAGCAATTGAGAATCAAGGGTTTAACAGTGGCAACTTGGTAATGGTGGGGCTCAAACTAGCAACCTTATGAATACTAATCCACTACCTTAACCACTGAGCCACCACTGTACAATTCTTCACAGTAGTCTTCCCATCTTTGTCATACCATATTGGGTTGACAGGTATCTTCCCATATTTGTTGGAATAGTTTGATGAGCTTCTTTTTTCTACCTTTTTTACTTTTACTTCCAGCTCACTGCATAATTAATACAGGATGTTAAAAAATTAACAATTCTGGTGTTTGTTTGATTGATTCATTGATTGATTCACTGTGGAACAGGTATATTACAAGTACTCATAGATCTGTAACTCCTAAAAGTAATGGCTGGTGCGATTCACGGTTAGCTGACATCAAACATGCTTTGATGTTGATAATTTTAGAAGCAGTTTATTGGTCCAAGATATCAGCATCAACATTGTCAATTTTGGATTATGCTTCCAGGCAGGAAGGACTACCACATGCTGTTCTTGCTGTGATATCTGCATATCCACAGCAGAGCAGAGGGAGCATAAATTATGTTTTCTTGGTTGCTCTGTCATAATCAGGCATGTTATGAGCTGAAGTTCTAAAGCTTCTAAAAACAGACCTTATAAAAGTCAGACCTTAGGAGAGAAGTAAATATGTGGCCTGAATACAGATGCTCCAACCTTGGCTAGGGGGAGTATACAACCACTGGCTCAAAACTAGGTCCTTAGTACAACCCCAAATCAGAAAAAGTTGGGACAGCATGGAAAATGCAAATAATAAAAACAGAGTTTCTTACATTTACTTTGACTTTAATTTGATTGCAGATAGGATGAACCTGAGATATTTCATGTTTTATCTGCTCAACTTTACTTTATTTATTAATAAACATCCATTCCTGCATTTCAGGCCTGCAACACATTCCAAAAAAAGTTAGGACAGTAAAGCAATTTAGTGTTTCAGCTTTTATTTTATCTCATTCTTCCTGCAAACACGTCTTAAGATGTGCAACAGTACGGGGTCGTCGTTGTCCACACATTCTCTATTGAGGACAGGTCAGGACTGCAGGCAGGCCAGTCCAGTACCGTACCCTCTTCTTCCACAGCCATGCCTTTGTAATGTGTGCAGCATGTGATTTTGCATTGTCTTGTTGAAAAATGCATGGACGTCCCTGTAAAAGATGACGTCTTGAAGGCAGCATATGTTGCTCTAAGATCTCAATGTACTTTTCTGCATTAATGCTGTCATCACAGAAGTGTAAATGACCTTTGCCAAGGGTACTGACACAGACCCATACCATGACAGACCCTGGCTTTTTGTTGCTGAAAAGAGTCTGAATAGTCCGGCGCACACTCATTTTTCCAAAAAAGACCTGAAATGCTGATTTATCCGACCACAACACACGTTTCCACTGTGTAATGGTCCATCCTGGATGCCTCCGAGCCCAGAGAAGTCGACGCCACTTCTGGACATGGTTAACATAAGGCTTCTTTTTTTTGCACAGTAAAGTTTTAAGTGGCATTTGTGCATGTAACTCTGTATTGTAGTGCTTGACAAAGATTTGCCAAAGTAATCCCTCACCCATGTGCTTATATCAGCTATTGTTGAGTGGCAGTTCTTGATGCAGTGTCGTCTGAGGGATGGAAGATCAAGAGTGTTCAGCTTAAGTTTGTGCCCTTGGCCTTTACGCACTGAAATTCCTCCCAATTCCTTGCATCGTTTAATAATATTCTGCACTGTAGAGGGAGAAATATGTGAATCCCCTCCAATCTTCCTTTGAGGTACATTGTTTTTAAACATTTCAATCATTTTCTCACACATTTGTTGATAAATTGGAGATCCTCTGATCATCTTTGCTCATCAAACACTCGGCCTTTCCTGGATGAATGCTTTTGTACCATCTTTTGAGACCAAGGACGATGCAGAGAAGCTCCAGCCTGTCAGAGAGCTCGAAGCCCTGAAAAACAGCAACCTGGATGAGACCAGGGACGATGCTGAGAAGCTCTTGCCTGTGAAAGAGCTCAGAGCTGAAGCCCTGACGGACCTGATGAAGACCAGCCTGGTAGAGAGGAGACCAAGC